>NW_027366242.1:0-77359 GCF_046119375.1 Phyllobates terribilis
TCACTCTCTTTGAATCTTCTTTATCATGCTAGGATTAGCAGGAAAAAGCAAAAAATTTCAGAATTGCACCGTGCAATGTGGAGATATTACTGTTTGTGCATTTACAATATTCATTGATTTTTGCCATTGAAAAACATGTTTTTCATATACCAGAAATGTTTGAAGCTACTGACTGAATGAAAGGAGCTGGCATCTCAATCTCTTTGAATCTTCTTTATCATGCTAGGATTAACAGGAAAAAGCTAAAAATTTCAGAATTGCACCGTGCAATGTGGAGATATTACTGTTTGTGCATTTACAATATTCATTGATTTTTGCCATTGAAAAACATGTTTTTCATATACCAGAAATGTTTGAAGCTACTGACTGAATGAAAGGAGCTGGCATCTCACTCTCTTTGAATCTTCTTTATCATGCTAGGATTAACAGGAAAAAGCTAAAAATTCAGAATTGCACCGTGCAATGTGGAGATATTACTGTTTGTGCATTTACAATATTCATTGATTTTTGCCATTGAAAAACATGTTTTTCATATACCAGAAATGTTTGAAGCTACTGACTGAATGAAAGGAGCTGGCATCTCACTCTCTTTGAATCTTCTTTATCATGCTAGGATTAGCAGGAAAAAGCTAAAAATTTCAGAATTGCACCTTGCAATGTGGAGATATTACTGTTTGTGCATTTACAATATTCATTGATTTTTGCCATTGAAAAACATGTTTTTCATATACCAGAAATGTTTGAAGCTACTGACTGAATGAAAGGAGCTGGCATCTCACTCTCTTTGAATCTTCTTTATCATGCTAGGATTAGCAGGAAAAAGCTAAAAATTTCAGAATTGCACCGTGCAATGTGGAGATATTACTGTTTGTGCATTTACAATATTCATTGATTTTTGCCATTGAAAAACGTCCAGAAATGTTTGAAGCTACTGACTGAATGAAAGGAGCTGGCATCTCACTCTCTTTGAATCTTCTTTATCATGCTAGGATTAACAGGAAAAAGCTAAAAATTTCAGAATTGCACCGTGCAATGTGGAGATATTACTGTTTGTGCATTTACAATATTCATTGATTTTTGCCATTGAAAAACATGTTTTTCATATACCAGAAATGTTTGAAGCTACTGACTGAATGAAAGGAGCTGGCATCTCACTCTCTTTGAATCTTCTTTATCATGCTAGGATTAACAGGAAAAAGCTAAAAATTTCAGAATTGCACCTTGCAATGTGGAGATATTACTGTTTGTGCATTTACAATATTCATTGATTTTTGCCATTGAAAAACATGTTTTTCATATACCAGAAATGTTTGAAGCTACTGACTGAATGAAAGGAGCTGGCATCTCACTCTCTTTGAATCTTCTTTATCATGCTAGGATTAACAGGAAAAAGCTAAAAATTTCAGAATTGCACCTTGCAATGTGGAGATATTACTGTTTGTGCATTTACAATATTCATTGATTTTTGCCATTGAAAAACGTCCAGAAATGTTTGAAGCTACTGACTGAATGAAAGGAGCTGGCATCTCACTCTCTTTGAATCTTCTTTATCATGCTAGGATTAACAGGAAAAAGCTAAAAATTTCAGAATTGCACCGTGCAATGTGGAGATATTACTGTTTGTGCATTTACAATATTCATTGATTTTTGCCATTGAAAAACATGTTTTTCATATACCAGAAATGTTTGAAGCTACTGACTGAATGAAAGGAGCTGGCATCTCACTCTCTTTGAATCTTCTTTATCATGCTAGGATTAACAGGAAAAAGCTAAAAATTTCAGAATTGCACCGTGCAATGTGGAGATATTACTGTTTGTGCATTTACAATATTCATTGATTTTTGCCATTGAAAAACATGTTTTTCATATACCAGAAATGTTTGAAGCTACTGACTGAATGAAAGGAGCTGGCATCTCACTCTCTTTGAATCTTCTTTATCATGCTAGGATTAACAGGAAAAGCTAAAAATTTCAGAATTGCACCGTGCAATGTGGAGATATTACTGTTTGTGCATTTACAATATTCATTGATTTTTGCCATTGAAAAACATGTTTTTCATATACCAGAAATGTTTGAAGCTACTGACTGAATGAAAGGAGCTGGCATCTCACTCTCTTTGAATCTTCTTTATCATGCTAGGATTAACAGGAAAAAGCTAAAAATTTCAGAATTGCACCTTGCAATGTGGAGATATTACTGTTTGTGCATTTACAATATTCATTGATTTTTGCCATTGAAAAACGTCCAGAAATGTTTGAAGCTACTGACTGAATGAAAGGAGCTGGCATCTCACTCTCTTTGAATCTTCTTTATCATGCTAGGATTAACAGGAAAAAGCTAAAAATTTCAGAATTGCACCTTGCAATGTGGAGATATTACTGTTTGTGCATTTACAATATTCATTGATTTTTGCCATTGAAAAACATGTTTTTCATATACCAGAAATGTTTGAAGCTACTGACTGAATGAAAGGAACTGGCATCTCACTCTCTTTGAATCTTCTTTATCATGCTAGGATTAACAGGAAAAAGCTAAAAATTTCAGAATTGCACCTTGCAATGTGGAGATATTACTGTTTGTGCATTTACAATATTCATTGATTTTTGCCATTGAAAAACATGTTTTTCATATACCAGAAATGTTTGAAGCTACTGACTGAATGAAAGGAGCTGGCATCTCACTCTCTTTGAATCTTCTTTATCATGCTAGGATTAGCAGGAAAAGCTAAAAATTTCAGAATTGCACCTTGCAATGTGGAGATATTACTGTTTGTGCATTTACAATATTCATTGATTTTTGCCATTGAAAAACATGTTTTTCATATACCAGAAATGTTTGAAGCTACTGACTGATGAAAGGAGCTGGCATCTCACTCTCTTTGAATCTTCTTTATCATGCTAGGATTAGCAGGAAAAAGCAAAAAATTTCAGAATTGCACCATGCAATGTGGAGATATTACTGTTTGTGCATTTACAATATTCATTGATTTTTGCCATTGAAAAACATGTTTTTCATATACCAGAAATGTTTGAAGCTACTGACTGAATGAAAGGAGCTGGCATCTCACTCTCTTTGAATCTTCTTTATCATGCTAGGATTAACAGGAAAAAGCTAAAAATTTCAGAATTGCACCGTGCAATGTGGAGATATTACTGTTTGTGCATTTACAATATTCATTGATTTTTGCCATTGAAAAACATGTTTTCATATACCAGAAATGTTTGAAGCTACTGACTGAATGAAAGGAGCTGGCATCTCACTCTCTTTGAATCTTCTTTATCATGCTAGGATTAACAGGAAAAAGCTAAAAATTTCAGAATTGCACCGTGCAATGTGGAGATATTACTGTTTGTGCATTTACAATATTCATTGATTTTTGCCATTGAAAAACATGTTTTTCATATACCAGAAATGTTTGAAGCTACTGACTGAATGAAAGGAGCTGGCATCTCACTCTCTTTGAATCTTCTTTATCATGCTAGGATTAACAGGAAAAAGCTAAAAATTTCAGAATTGCACCTTGCAATGTGGAGATATTACTGTTTGTGCATTTACAATATTCATTGATTTTTGCCATTGAAAAACGTCCAGAAATGTTTGAAGCTACTGACTGAATGAAAGGAGCTGGCATCTCACTCTCTTTGAATCTTCTTTATCATGCTAGGATTAACAGGAAAAAGCTAAAAATTTCAGAATTGCACCTTGCAATGTGGAGATATTACTGTTTGTGCATTTACAATATTCATTGATTTTTGCCATTGAAAAACATGTTTTTCATATACCAGAAATGTTTGAAGCTACTGACTGAATGAAAGGAACTGGCATCTCACTCTCTTTGAATCTTCTTTATCATGCTAGGATTAACAGGAAAAAGCTAAAAATTTCAGAATTGCACCTTGCAATGTGGAGATATTACTGTTTGTGCATTTACAATATTCATTGATTTTTGCCATTGAAAAACATGTTTTTCATATACCAGAAATGTTTGAAGCTACTGACTGAATGAAAGGAGCTGGCATCTCACTCTCTTTGAATCTTCTTTATCATGCTAGGATTAGCAGGAAAAAGTTAAAAATTTCAGAATTGCACCTTGCAATGTGGAGATATTACTGTTTGTGCATTTACAATATTCATTGATTTTTGCCATTGAAAAACATGTTTTTCATATACCAGAAATGTTTGAAGCTACTGACTGAATGAAAGGAGCTGGCATCTCACTCTCTTTGAATCTTCTTTATCATGCTAGGATTAGCAGGAAAAAGCAAAAAATTTCAGAATTGCACCGTGCAATGTGGAGATATTACTGTTTGTGCATTTACAATATTCATTGATTTTTGCCATTGAAAAACATGTTTTTCATATACCAGAAATGTTTGAAGCTACTGACTGAATGAAAGGAGCTGGCATCTCACTCTCTTTGAATCTTCTTTATCATGCTAGGATTAACAGGAAAAAGCTAAAAATTTCAGAATTGCACCGTGCAATGTGGAGATATTACTGTTTGTGCATTTACAATATTCATTGATTTTTGCCATTGAAAAACGTCCAGAAATGTTTGAAGCTACTGACTGAATGAAAGGAGCTGGCATCTCACTCTCTTTGAATCTTCTTTATCATGCTAGGATTAGCAGGAAAAAGCAAAAAATTTCAGAATTGCACCGTGCAATGTGGAGATATTACTGTTTGTGCATTTACAATATTCATTGATTTTTGCCATTGAAAAACATGTTTTTCATATACCAGAAATGTTTGAAGCTACTGACTGAATGAAAGGAGCTGGCATCTCACTCTCTTTGAATCTTCTTTATCATGCTAGGATTAGCAGGAAAAAGCAAAAAATTTCAGAATTGCACCGTGCAATGTGGAGATATTACTGTTTGTGCATTTACAATATTCATTGATTTTTGCCATTGAAAAACATGTTTTTCATATACCAGAAATGTTTGAAGCTACTGACTGAATGAAAGGAGCTGGCATCTCACTCTCTTTGAATCTTCTTTATCATGCTAGGATTAACAGGAAAAAGCAAAAAATTTCAGAATTGCACCGTGCAATGTGGAGATATTACTGTTTGTGCATTTACAATATTCATTGATTTTTGCCATTGAAAAACATGTTTTTCATATACCAGAAATGTTTGAAGCTACTGACTGAATGAAAGGAGCTGGCATCTCACTCTCTTTGAATCTTCTTTATCATGCTAGGATTAACAGGAAAAAGCTAAAAATTTCAGAATTGCACCGTGCAATGTGGAGATATTACTGTTTGTGCATTTACAATATTCATTGATTTTTGCCATTGAAAAACATGTTTTTCATATACCAGAAATGTTTGAAGCTACTGACTGAATGAAAGGAGCTGGCATCTCACTCTCTTTGAATCTTCTTTATCATGCTAGGATTAACAGGAAAAAGCTAAAAATTTCAGAATTGCACCGTGCAATGTGGAGATATTACTGTTTGTGCATTTACAATATTCATTGATTTTTGCCATTGAAAAACATGTTTTTCATATACCAGAAATGTTTGAAGCTACTGACTGAATGAAAGGAGCTGGCATCTCACTCTCTTTGAATCTTCTTTATCATGCTAGGATTAGCAGGAAAAAGCAAAAAATTTCAGAATTGCACCTTGCAATGTGGAGATATTACTGTTTGTGCATTTACAATATTCATTGATTTTTGCCATTGAAAAACGTCCAGAAATGTTTGAAGCTACTGACTGAATGAAAGGAGCTGGCATCTCACTCTCTTTGAATCTTCTTTATCATGCTAGGATTAACAGGAAAAAGCTAAAAATTTCAGAATTGCACCGTGCAATGTGGAGATATTACTGTTTGTGCATTTACAATATTCATTGATTTTTGCCATTGAAAAACATGTTTTTCATATACCAGAAATGTTTGAAGCTACTGACTGAATGAAAGGAGCTGGCATCTCACTCTCTTTGAATCTTCTTTATCATGCTAGGATTAACAGGAAAAAGCAAAAAATTTCAGAATTGCACCTTGCAATGTGGAGATATTACTGTTTGTGCATTTACAATATTCATTGATTTTTGCCATTGAAAAACATGTTTTTCATATACCAGAAATGTTTGAAGCTACTGACTGAATGAAAGGAGCTGGCATCTCACTCTCTTTGAATCTTCTTTATCATGCTAGGATTAACAGGAAAAAGCTAAAAATTTCAGAATTGCACCGTGCAATGTGGAGATATTACTGTTTGTGCATTTACAATATTCATTGATTTTTGCCATTGAAAAACATGTTTTTCATATACCAGAAATGTTTGAAGCTACTGACTGAATGAAAGGAGCTGGCATCTCACTCTCTTTGAATCTTCTTTATCATGCTAGGATTAGCAGGAAAAAGCTAAAAATTTCAGAATTGCACCTTGCAATGTGGAGATATTACTGTTTGTGCATTTACAATATTCATTGATTTTTGCCATTGAAAAACATGTTTTTCATATACCAGAAATGTTTGAAGCTACTGACTGAATGAAAGGAGCTGGCATCTCACTCTCTTTGAATCTTCTTTATCATGCTAGGATTAACAGGAAAAAGCAAAAAATTTCAGAATTGCACCTTGCAATGTGGAGATATTACTGTTTGTGCATTTACAATATTCATTGATTTTTGCCATTGAAAAACATGTTTTTCATATACCAGAAATGTTTGAAGCTACTGACTGAATGAAAGGAGCTGGCATCTCACTCTCTTTGAATCTTCTTTATCATGCTAGGATTAGCAGGAAAAAGCTAAAAATTTCAGAATTGCACCGTGCAATGTGGAGATATTACTGTTTGTGCATTTACAATATTCATTGATTTTTGCCATTGAAAAACGTCCAGAAATGTTTGAAGCTACTGACTGAATGAAAGGAGCTGGCATCTCACTCTCTTTGAATCTTCTTTATCATGCTAGGATTAACAGGAAAAAGCTAAAAATTTCAGAATTGCACCTTGCAATGTGGAGATATTACTGTTTGTGCATTTACAATATTCATTGATTTTTGCCATTGAAAAACATGTTTTTCATATACCAGAAATGTTTGAAGCTACTGACTGAATGAAAGGAGCTGGCATCTCACTCTCTTTGAATCTTCTTTATCATGCTAGGATTAGCAGGAAAAAGCTAAAAATTTCAGAATTGCACCTTGCAATGTGGAGATATTACTGTTTGTGCATTTACAATATTCATTGATTTTTGCCATTGAAAAACGTCCAGAAATGTTTGAAGCTACTGACTGAATGAAAGGAGCTGGCATCTCACTCTCTTTGAATCTTCTTTATCATGCTAGGATTAGCAGGAAAAAGCAAAAAATTTCAGAATTGCACCGTGCAATGTGGAGATATTACTGTTTGTGCATTTACAATATTCATTGATTTTTGCCATTGAAAAACATGTTTTTCATATACCAGAAATGTTTGAAGCTACTGACTGAATGAAAGGAGCTGGCATCTCACTCTCTTTGAATCTTCTTTATCATGCTAGGATTAACAGGAAAAAGCTAAAAATTTCAGAATTGCACCGTGCAATGTGGAGATATTACTGTTTGTGCATTTACAATATTCATTGATTTTTGCCATTGAAAAACATGTTTTTCATATACCAGAAATGTTTGAAGCTACTGACTGAATGAAAGGAGCTGGCATCTCACTCTCTTTGAATCTTCTTTATCATGCTAGGATTAGCAGGAAAAAGCTAAAAATTTCAGAATTGCACCTTGCAATGTGGAGATATTACTGTTTGTGCATTTACAATATTCATTGATTTTTGCCATTGAAAAACGTCCAGAAATGTTTGAAGCTACTGACTGAATGAAAGGAGCTGGCATCTCACTCTCTTTGAATCTTCTTTATCATGCTAGGATTAACAGGAAAAAGCTAAAAATTTCAGAATTGCACCTTGCAATGTGGAGATATTACTGTTTGTGCATTTACAATATTCATTGATTTTTGCCATTGAAAAACATGTTTTTCATATACCAGAAATGTTTGAAGCTACTGACTGAATGAAAGGAGCTGGCATCTCACTCTCTTTGAATCTTCTTTATCATGCTAGGATTAGCAGGAAAAAGCTAAAAATTTCAGAATTGCACCGTGCAATGTGGAGATATTACTGTTTGTGCATTTACAATATTCATTGATTTTTGCCATTGAAAAACATGTTTTTCATATACCAGAAATGTTTGAAGCTACTGACTGAATGAAAGGAGCTGGCATCTCACTCTCTTTGAATCTTCTTTATCATGCTAGGATTAACAGGAAAAAGCAAAAAATTTCAGAATTGCACCGTGCAATGTGGAGATATTACTGTTTGTGCATTTACAATATTCATTGATTTTTGCCATTGAAAAACGTCCAGAAATGTTTGAAGCTACTGACTGAATGAAAGGAGCTGGCATCTCACTCTCTTTGAATCTTCTTTATCATGCTAGGATTAACAGGAAAAAGCTAAAAATTTCAGAATTGCACCGTGCAATGTGGAGATATTACTGTTTGTGCATTTACAATATTCATTGATTTTTGCCATTGAAAAACGTCCAGAAATGTTTGAAGCTACTGACTGAATGAAAGGAGCTGGCATCTCACTCTCTTTGAATCTTCTTTATCATGCTAGGATTAGCAGGAAAAAGCAAAAAATTTCAGAATTGCACCTTGCAATGTGGAGATATTACTGTTTGTGCATTTACAATATTCATTGATTTTTGCCATTGAAAAACATGTTTTTCATATACCAGAAATGTTTGAAGCTACTGACTGAATGAAAGGAGCTGGCATCTCACTCTCTTTGAATCTTCTTTATCATGCTAGGATTAACAGGAAAAAGCAAAAAATTTCAGAATTGCACCTTGCAATGTGGAGATATTACTGTTTGTGCATTTACAATATTCATTGATTTTTGCCATTGAAAAACATGTTTTTCATATACCAGAAATGTTTGAAGCTACTGACTGAATGAAAGGAGCTGGCATCTCACTCTCTTTGAATCTTCTTTATCATGCTAGGATTAACAGGAAAAAGCTAAAAATTTCAGAATTGCACCGTGCAATGTGGAGATATTACTGTTTGTGCATTTACAATATTCATTGATTTTTGCCATTGAAAAACATGTTTTTCATATACCAGAAATGTTTGAAGCTACTGACTGAATGAAAGGAGCTGGCATCTCACTCTCTTTGAATCTTCTTTATCATGCTAGGATTAACAGGAAAAAGCTAAAATTTCAGAATTGCACCGTGCAATGTGGAGATATTACTGTTTGTGCATTTACAATATTCATTGATTTTTGCCATTGAAAAACATGTTTTTCATATACCAGAAATGTTTGAAGCTACTGACTGAATGAAAGGAGCTGGCATCTCACTCTCTTTGAATCTTCTTTATCATGCTAGGATTAGCAGGAAAAAGCAAAAAATTTCAGAATTGCACCTTGCAATGTGGAGATATTACTGTTTGTGCATTTACAATATTCATTGATTTTTGCCATTGAAAAACATGTTTTTCATATACCAGAAATGTTTGAAGCTACTGACTGAATGAAAGGAGCTGGCATCTCACTCTCTTTGAATCTTCTTTATCATGCTAGGATTAACAGGAAAAAGCTAAAAATTTCAGAATTGCACCGTGCAATGTGGAGATATTACTGTTTGTGCATTTACAATATTCATTGATTTTTGCCATTGAAAAACATGTTTTTCATATACCAGAAATGTTTGAAGCTACTGACTGAATGAAAGGAGCTGGCATCTCACTCTCTTTGAATCTTCTTTATCATGCTAGGATTAGCAGGAAAAAGCTAAAAATTTCAGAATTGCACCGTGCAATGTGGAGATATTACTGTTTGTGCATTTACAATATTCATTGATTTTTGCCATTGAAAAACGTCCAGAAATGTTTGAAGCTACTGACTGAATGAAAGGAGCTGGCATCTCACTCTCTTTGAATCTTCTTTATCATGCTAGGATTAACAGGAAAAAGCTAAAAATTTCAGAATTGCACCGTGCAATGTGGAGATATTACTGTTTGTGCATTTACAATATTCATTGATTTTTGCCATTGAAAAACATGTTTTTCATATACCAGAAATGTTTGAAGCTACTGACTGAATGAAAGGAGCTGGCATCTCACTCTCTTTGAATCTTCTTTATCATGCTAGGATTAGCAGGAAAAAGCAAAAAATTTCAGAATTGCACCTTGCAATGTGGAGATATTACTGTTTGTGCATTTACAATATTCATTGATTTTTGCCATTGAAAAACATGTTTTTCATATACCAGAAATGTTTGAAGCTACTGACTGAATGAAAGGAGCTGGCATCTCACTCTCTTTGAATCTTCTTTATCATGCTAGGATTAGCAGGAAAAAGCTAAAAATTTCAGAATTGCACCGTGCAATGTGGAGATATTACTGTTTGTGCATTTACAATATTCATTGATTTTTGCCATTGAAAAACGTCCAGAAATGTTTGAAGCTACTGACTGAATGAAAGGAGCTGGCATCTCACTCTCTTTGAATCTTCTTTATCATGCTAGGATTAGCAGGAAAAAGCAAAAAATTTCAGAATTGCACCTTGCAATGTGGAGATATTACTGTTTGTGCATTTACAATATTCATTGATTTTTGCCATTGAAAAACATGTTTTTCATATACCAGAAATGTTTGAAGCTACTGACTGAATGAAAGGAGCTGGCATCTCACTCTCTTTGAATCTTCTTTATCATGCTAGGATTAGCAGGAAAAAGCAAAAAATTTCAGAATTGCACCGTGCAATGTGGAGATATTACTGTTTGTGCATTTACAATATTCATTGATTTTTGCCATTGAAAAACGTCCAGAAATGTTTGAAGCTACTGACTGAATGAAAGGAGCTGGCATCTCACTCTCTTTGAATCTTCTTTATCATGCTAGGATTAGCAGGAAAAAGCAAAAAATTTCAGAATTGCACCGTGCAATGTGGAGATATTACTGTTTGTGCATTTACAATATTCATTGATTTTTGCCATTGAAAAACATGTTTTTCATATACCAGAAATGTTTGAAGCTACTGACTGAATGAAAGGAGCTGGCATCTCACTCTCTTTGAATCTTCTTTATCATGCTAGGATTAACAGGAAAAAGCTAAAAATTTCAGAATTGCACCTTGCAATGTGGAGATATTACTGTTTGTGCATTTACAATATTCATTGATTTTTGCCATTGAAAAACATGTTTTTCATATACCAGAAATGTTTGAAGCTACTGACTGAATGAAAGGAGCTGGCATCTCACTCTCTTTGAATCTTCTTTATCATGCTAGGATTAGCAGGAAAAAGCAAAAAATTTCAGAATTGCTCCTTGCAATGTGGAGATATTACTGTTTGTGCATTTACAATATTCATTGATTTTTGCCATTGAAAAACATGTTTTTCATATACCAGAAATGTTTGAAGCTACTGACTGAATGAAAGGAGCTGGCATCTCACTCTCTTTGAATCTTTATCATGCTAGGATTAGCAGGAAAAAGCAAAAAATTTCAGAATTGCACCGTGCAATGTGGAGATATTACTGTTTGTGCATTTACAATATTCATTGATTTTTGCCATTGAAAAACGTCCAGAAATGTTTGAAGCTACTGACTGAATGAAAGGAGCTGGCATCTCACTCTCTTTGAATCTTCTTTATCATGCTAGGATTAACAGGAAAAAGCTAAAAATTTCAGAATTGCACCGTGCAATGTGGAGATATTACTGTTTGTGCATTTACAATATTCATTGATTTTTGCCATTGAAAAACATGTTTTTCATATACCAGAAATGTTTGAAGCTACTGACTGAATGAAAGGAGCTGGCATCTCACTCTCTTTGAATCTTCTTTATCATGCTAGGATTAGCAGGAAAAAGCTAAAAATTTCAGAATTGCACCGTGCAATGTGGAGATATTACTGTTTGTGCATTTACAATATTCATTGATTTTTGCGATTGAAAAACGTCCAGAAATGTTTGAAGCTACTGACTGAATGAAAGGAGCTGGCATCTCACTCTCTTTGAATCTTCTTTATCATGCTAGGATTAACAGGAAAAAGCTAAAATTTCAGAATTGCACCGTGCAATGTGGAGATATTACTGTTTGTGCATTTACAATATTCATTGATTTTTGCCATTGAAAAACATGTTTTTCATATACCAGAAATGTTTGAAGCTACTGACTGAATGAAAGGAGCTGGCATCTCACTCTCTTTGAATCTTCTTTATCATGCTAGGATTAGCAGGAAAAAGCAAAAAATTTCAGAATTGCACCTTGCAATGTGGAGATATTACTGTTTGTGCATTTACAATATTCATTGATTTTTGCCATTGAAAAACATGTTTTTCATATACCAGAAATGTTTGAAGCTACTGACTGAATGAAAGGAGCTGGCATCTCACTCTCTTTGAATCTTCTTTATCATGCTAGGATTAGCAGGAAAAAGCTAAAAATTTCAGAATTGCACCGTGCAATGTGGAGATATTACTGTTTGTGCATTTACAATATTCATTGATTTTTGCCATTGAAAAACGTCCAGAAATGTTTGAAGCTACTGACTGAATGAAAGGAGCTGGCATCTCACTCTCTTTGAATCTTCTTTATCATGCTAGGATTAGCAGGAAAAAGCAAAAAATTTCAGAATTGCACCTTGCAATGTGGAGATATTACTGTTTGTGCATTTACAATATTCATTGATTTTTGCCATTGAAAAACATGTTTTTCATATACCAGAAATGTTTGAAGCTACTGACTGAATGAAAGGAGCTGGCATCTCACTCTCTTTGAATCTTCTTTATCATGCTAGGATTAGCAGGAAAAAGCAAAAAATTTCAGAATTGCACCGTGCAATGTGGAGATATTACTGTTTGTGCATTTACAATATTCATTGATTTTTGCCATTGAAAAACGTCCAGAAATGTTTGAAGCTACTGACTGAATGAAAGGAGCTGGCATCTCACTCTCTTTGAATCTTCTTTATCATGCTAGGATTAGCAGGAAAAAGCAAAAAATTTCAGAATTGCACCGTGCAATGTGGAGATATTACTGTTTGTGCATTTACAATATTCATTGATTTTTGCCATTGAAAAACATGTTTTTCATATACCAGAAATGTTTGAAGCTACTGACTGAATGAAAGGAGCTGGCATCTCACTCTCTTTGAATCTTCTTTATCATGCTAGGATTAACAGGAAAAAGCTAAAAATTTCAGAATTGCACCTTGCAATGTGGAGATATTACTGTTTGTGCATTTACAATATTCATTGATTTTTGCCATTGAAAAACATGTTTTTCATATACCAGAAATGTTTGAAGCTACTGACTGAATGAAAGGAGCTGGCATCTCACTCTCTTTGAATCTTCTTTATCATGCTAGGATTAGCAGGAAAAAGCAAAAAATTTCAGAATTGCTCCTTGCAATGTGGAGATATTACTGTTTGTGCATTTACAATATTCATTGATTTTTGCCATTGAAAAACATGTTTTTCATATACCAGAAATGTTTGAAGCTACTGACTGAATGAAAGGAGCTGGCATCTCACTCTCTTTGAATCTTTATCATGCTAGGATTAGCAGGAAAAAGCAAAAAATTTCAGAATTGCACCGTGCAATGTGGAGATATTACTGTTTGTGCATTTACAATATTCATTGATTTTTGCCATTGAAAAACGTCCAGAAATGTTTGAAGCTACTGACTGAATGAAAGGAGCTGGCATCTCACTCTCTTTGAATCTTCTTTATCATGCTAGGATTAGCAGGAAAAAGCAAAAAATTTCAGAATTGCACCGTGCAATGTGGAGATATTACTGTTTGTGCATTTACAATATTCATTGATTTTTGCCATTGAAAAACATGTTTTTCATATACCAGAAATGTTTGAAGCTACTGACTGAATGAAAGGAGCTGGCATCTCACTCTCTTTGAATCTTATTTATCATGCTAGGATTAACAGGAAAAAGCAAAAAATTTCAGAATTGCACCTTGCAATGTGGAGATATTACTGTTTGTGCATTTACAATATTCATTGATTTTTGCCATTGAAAAACGTCCAGAAATGTTTGAAGCTACTGACTGAATGAAAGGAGCTGGCATCTCACTCTCTTTGAATCTTCTTTATCATGCTAGGATTAACAGGAAAAAGCAAAAAATTTCAGAATTGCACCGTGCAATGTGGAGATATTACTGTTTGTGCATTTACAATATTCATTGATTTTTGCCATTGAAAAACATGTTTTTCATATACCAGAAATGTTTGAAGCTACTGACTGAATGAAAGGAGCTGGCATCTCACTCTCTTTGAATCTTCTTTATCATGCTAGGATTAACAGGAAAAAGCTAAAAATTTCAGAATTGCACCGTGCAATGTGGAGATATTACTGTTTGTGCATTTACAATATTCATTGATTTTTGCCATTGAAAAACATGTTTTTCATATACCAGAAATGTTTGAAGCTACTGACTGAATGAAAGGAGCTGGCATCTCACTCTCTTTGAATCTTCTTTATCATGCTAGGATTAACAGGAAAAAGCTAAAAATTTCAGAATTGCACCGTGCAATGTGGAGATATTACTGTTTGTGCATTTACAATATTCATTGATTTTTGCCATTGAAAAACATGTTTTTCATATACCAGAAATGTTTGAAGCTACTGACTGAATGAAAGGAGCTGGCATCTCACTCTCTTTGAATCTTCTTTATCATGCTAGGATTAGCAGGAAAAAGCAAAAAATTTCAGAATTGCACCTTGCAATGTGGAGATATTACTGTTTGTGCATTTACAATATTCATTGATTTTTGCCATTGAAAAACATGTTTTTCATATACCAGAAATGTTTGAAGCTACTGACTGAATGAAAGGAGCTGGCATCTCACTCTCTTTGAATCTTCTTTATCATGCTAGGATTAGCAGGAAAAAGCTAAAAATTTCAGAATTGCACCTTGCAATGTGGAGATATTACTGTTTGTGCATTTACAATATTCATTGATTTTTGCCATTGAAAAACGTCCAGAAATGTTTGAAGCTACTGACTGAATGAAAGGAGCTGGCATCTCACTCTCTTTGAATCTTCTTTATCATGCTAGGATTAGCAGGAAAAAGCAAAAAATTTCAGAATTGCACCGTGCAATGTGGAGATATTACTGTTTGTGCATTTACAATATTCATTGATTTTTGCCATTGAAAAACATGTTTTTCATATACCAGAAATGTTTGAAGCTACTGACTGAATGAAAGGAGCTGGCATCTCACTCTCTTTGAAGCTTCTTTATCATGCTAGGATTAGCAGGAAAAAGCTAAAAATTTCAGAATTGCACCGTGCAATGTGGAGATATTACTGTTTGTGCATTTACAATATTCATTGATTTTTGCCATTGAAAAACGTCCAGAAATGTTTGAAGCTACTGACTGAATGAAAGGAGCTGGCATCTCACTCTCTTTGAATCTTCTTTATCATGCTAGGATTAGCAGGAAAAAGCAAAAAATTTCAGAATTGCACCGTGCAATGTGGAGATATTACTGTTTGTGCATTTACAATATTCATTGATTTTTGCCATTGAAAAACATGTTTTTCATATACCAGAAATGTTTGAAGCTACTGACTGAATGAAAGGAGCTGGCATCTCACTCTCTTTGAATCTTCTTTATCATGCTAGGATTAACAGGAAAAAGCAAAAAATTTCAGAATTGCACCTTGCAATGTGGAGATATTACTGTTTGTGCATTTACAATATTCATTGATTTTTGCCATTGAAAAACATGTTTTTCATATACCAGAAATGTTTGAAGCTACTGACTGAATGAAAGGAGCTGGCATCTCACTCTCTTTGAATCTTCTTTATCATGCTAGGATTAACAGGAAAAAGCAAAAAATTTCAGAATTGCACCGTGCAATGTGGAGATATTACTGTTTGTGCATTTACAATATTCATTGATTTTTGCCATTGAAAAACGTCCAGAAATGTTTGAAGCTACTGACTGAATGAAAGGAGCTGGCATCTCACTCTCTTTGAATCTTCTTTATCATGCTAGGATTAGCAGGAAAAAGCAAAAAATTTCAGAATTGCACCGTGCAATGTGGAGATATTACTGTTTGTGCATTTACAATATTCATTGATTTTTGCCATTGAAAAACATGTTTTTCATATACCAGAAATGTTTGAAGCTACTGACTGAATGAAAGGAGCTGGCATCTCACTCTCTTTGAATCTTCTTTATCATGCTAGGATTAACAGGAAAAAGCAAAAAATTTCAGAATTGCACCGTGCAATGTGGAGATATTACTGTTTGTGCATTTACAATATTCATTGATTTTTGCCATTGAAAAACATGTTTTTCATATACCAGAAATGTTTGAAGCTACTGACTGAATGAAAGGAGCTGGCATCTCACTCTCTTTGAATCTTCTTTATCATGCTAGGATTAGCAGGAAAAAGCAAAAAATTTCAGAATTGCACCTTGCAATGTGGAGATATTACTGTTTGTGCATTTACAATATTCATTGATTTTTGCCATTGAAAAACATGTTTTTCATATACCAGAAATGTTTGAAGCTACTGACTGAATGAAAGGAGCTGGCATCTCACTCTCTTTGAATCTTCTTTATCATGCTAGGATTAACAGGAAAAAGCAAAAAATTTCAGAATTGCACCGTGCAATGTGGAGATATTACTGTTTGTGCATTTACAATATTCATTGATTTTTGCCATTGAAAAACATGTTTTTCATATACCAGAAATGTTTGAAGCTACTGACTGAATGAAAGGAGCTGGCATCTCACTCTCTTTGAATCTTCTTTATCATGCTAGGATTAACAGGAAAAAGCAAAAAATTTCAGAATTGCACCTTGCAATGTGGAGATATTACTGTTTGTGCATTTACAATATTCATTGATTTTTGCCATTGAAAAACATGTTTTTCATATACCAGAAATGTTTGAAGCTACTGACTGAATGAAAGGAGCTGGCATCTCACTCTCTTTGAATCTTCTTTATCATGCTAGGATTAACAGGAAAAAGCAAAAAATTTCAGAATTGCACCGTGCAATGTGTAGATATTACTGTTTGTGCATTTACAATATTCATTGATTTTTGCCATTGAAAAACATGTTTTTCATATACCAGAAATGTTTGAAGCTACTGACTGAATGAAAGGAGCTGGCATCTCACTCTCTTTGAATCTTATTTACCATGCTAGGATTAGCAGGAAAAAGCAAAAAATTTCAGAATTGCACCGTGCAATGTGGAGATATTACTGTTTGTGCATTTACAATATTCATTGATTTTTGCCATTGAAAAACATGTTTTTCATATACCAGAAATGTTTGAAGCTACTGACTGAATGAAAGGAGCTGGCATCTCACTCTCTTTGAATCTTCTTTATCATGCTAGGATTAACAGGAAAAAGCAAAAAATTTCAGAATTGCACCGTGCAATGTGGAGATATTACTGTTTGTGCATTTACAATATTCATTGATTTTTGCCATTGAAAAACGTCCAGAAATGTTTGAAGCTACTGACTGAATGAAAGGAGCTGGCATCTCACTCTCTTTGAATCTTCTTTATCATGCTAGGATTAGCAGGAAAAAGCAAAAAATTTCAGAATTGCACCTTGCAATGTGGAGATATTACTGTTTGTGCATTTACAATATTCATTGATTTTTGCCATTGAAAAACATGTTTTTCATATACCAGAAATGTTTGAAGCTACTGACTGAATGAAAGGAGCTGGCATCTCACTCTCTTTGAATCTTCTTTATCATGCTAGGATTAGCAGGAAAAAGCAAAAAATTTCAGAATTGCACCTTGCAATGTGGAGATATTACTGTTTGTGCATTTACAATATTCATTGATTTTTGCCATTGAAAAACGTCCAGAAATGTTTGAAGCTACTGACTGAATGAAAGGAGCTGGCATCTCACTCTCTTTGAATCTTCTTTATCATGCTAGGATTAACAGGAAAAAGCTAAAAAATTTCAGAATTGCACCTTGCAATGTGGAGATATTACTGTTTGTGCATTTACAATATTCATTGATTTTTGCCATTGAAAAACATGTTTTTCATATACCAGAAATGTTTGAAGCTACTGACTGAATGAAAGGAGCTGGCATCTCACTCTCTTTGAATCTTCTTTATCATGCTAGGATTAACAGGAAAAAGCTAAAAATTTCAGAATTGCACCTTGCAATGTGGAGATATTACTGTTTGTGCATTTACAATATTCATTGATTTTTGCCATTGAAAAACATGTTTTTCATATACCAGAAATGTTTGAAGCTACTGACTGAATGAAAGGAGCTGGCATCTCACTCTCTTTGAATCTTCTTTATCATGCTAGGATTAACAGGAAAAAGCTAAAAATTTCAGAATTGCACCTTGCAATGTGGAGATATTACTGTTTGTGCATTTACAATATTCATTGATTTTTGCCATTGAAAAACATGTTTTTCATATACCAGAAATGTTTGAAGCTACTGACTGAATGAAAGGAGCTGGCATCTCACTCTCTTTGAATCTTCTTTATCATGCTAGGATTAACAGGAAAAAGCTAAAAATTTCAGAATTGCACCGTGCAATGTGGAGATATTACTGTTTGTGCATTTACAATATTCATTGATTTTTGCCATTGAAAAACATGTTTTTCATATACCAGAAATGTTTGAAGCTACTGACTGAATGAAAGGAGCTGGCATCTCACTCTCTTTGAATCTTCTTTATCATGCTAGGATTAGCAGGAAAAAGCAAAAAATTTCAGAATTGCACCTTGCAATGTGGAGATATTACTGTTTGTGCATTTACAATATTCATTGATTTTTGCCATTGAAAAACATGTTTTTCATATACCAGAAATGTTTGAAGCTACTGACTGAATGAAAGGAGCTGGCATCTCACTCTCTTTGAATCTTCTTTATCATGCTAGGATTAGCAGGAAAAAGCTAAAAATTTCAGAATTGCACCTTGCAATGTGGAGATATTACTGTTTGTGCATTTACAATATTCATTGATTTTTGCCATTGAAAAACATGTTTTTCATATACCAGAAATGTTTGAAGCTACTGACTGAATGAAAGGAGCTGGCATCTCACTCTCTTTGAATCTTCTTTATCATGCTAGGATTAACAGGAAAAAGCTAAAAATTTCAGAATTGCACCTTGCAATGTGGAGATATTACTGTTTGTGCATTTACAATATTCATTGATTTTTGCCATTGAAAAACATGTTTTTCATATACCAGAAATGTTTGAAGCTACTGACTGAATGAAAGGAGCTGGCATCTCACTCTCTTTGAATCTTCTTTATCATGCTAGGATTAACAGGAAAAAGCTAAAAATTTCAGAATTGCACCTTGCAATGTGGAGATATTACTGTTTGTGCATTTACAATATTCATTGATTTTTGCCATTGAAAAACATGTTTTTCATATACCAGAAATGTTTGAAGCTACTGACTGAATGAAAGGAGCTGGCATCTCACTCTCTTTGAATCTTCTTTATCATGCTAGGATTAGCAGGAAAAAGCAAAAAATTTCAGAATTGCACCGTGCAATGTGGAGATATTACTGTTTGTGCATTTACAATATTCATTGATTTTTGCCATTGAAAAACATGTTTTTCATATACCAGAAATGTTTGAAGCTACTGACTGAATGAAAGGAGCTGGCATCTCACTCTCTTTGAATCTTCTTTATCATGCTAGGATTAGCAGGAAAAAGCAAAAAATTTCAGAATTGCACCGTGCAATGTGGAGATATTACTGTTTGTGCATTTACAATATTCATTGATTTTTGCCATTGAAAAACATGTTTTTCATATACCAGAAATGTTTGAAGCTACTGACTGAATGAAAGGAGCTGGCATCTCACTCTCTTTGAATCTTCTTTATCATGCTAGGATTAACAGGAAAAAGCTAAAAATTTCAGAATTGCACCGTGCAATGTGGAGATATTACTGTTTGTGCATTTACAATATTCATTGATTTTTGCCATTGAAAAACATGTTTTTCATATACCAGAAATGTTTGAAGCTACTGACTGAATGAAAGGAGCTGGCATCTCACTCTCTTTGAATCTTCTTTATCATGCTAGGATTAACAGGAAAAAGCTAAAAATTTCAGAATTGCACCGTGCAATGTGGAGATATTACTGTTTGTGCATTTACAATATTCATTGATTTTTGCCATTGAAAAACATGTTTTTCATATACCAGAAATGTTTGAAGCTACTGACTGAATGAAAGGAGCTGGCATCTCACTCTCTTTGAATCTTCTTTATCATGCTAGGATTAGCAGGAAAAAGCAAAAAATTTCAGAATTGCACCGTGCAATGTGGAGATATTACTGTTTGTGCATTTACAATATTCATTGATTTTTGCCATTGAAAAACGTCCAGAAATGTTTGAAGCTACTGACTGAATGAAAGGAGCTGGCATCTCACTCTCTTTGAATCTTCTTTATCATGCTAGGATTAGCAGGAAAAAGCAAAAAATTTCAGAATTGCACCGTGCAATGTGGAGATATTACTGTTTGTGCATTTACAATATTCATTGATTTTTGCCATTGAAAAACATGTTTTTCATATACCAGAAATGTTTGAAGCTACTGACTGAATGAAAGGAGCTGGCATCTCACTCTCTTTGAATCTTCTTTATCATGCTAGGATTAGCAGGAAAAAGCAAAAAATTTCAGAATTGCACCTTGCAATGTGGAGATATTACTGTTTGTGCATTTACAATATTCATTGATTTTTGCCATTGAAAAACATGTTTTTCATATACCAGAAATGTTTGAAGCTACTGACTGAATGAAAGGAGCTGGCATCTCACTCTCTTTGAATCTTCTTTATCATGCTAGGATTAGCAGGAAAAAGCTAAAAATTTCAGAATTGCACCTTGCAATGTGGAGATATTACTGTTTGTGCATTTACAATATTCATTGATTTTTGCCATTGAAAAACATGTTTTTCATATACCAGAAATGTTTGAAGCTACTGACTGAATGAAAGGAGCTGGCATCTCACTCTCTTTGAATCTTCTTTATCATGCTAGGATTAGCAGGAAAAAGCTAAAAATTTCAGAATTGCACCGTGCAATGTGGAGATATTACTGTTTGTGCATTTACAATATTCATTGATTTTTGCCATTGAAAAACGTCCAGAAATGTTTGAAGCTACTGACTGAATGAAAGGAGCTGGCATCTCACTCTCTTTGAATCTTCTTTATCATGCTAGGATTAGCAGGAAAAAGCTAAAAATTTCAGAATTGCACCTTGCAATGTGGAGATATTACTGTTTGTGCATTTACAATATTCATTGATTTTTGCCATTGAAAAACATGTTTTTCATATACCAGAAATGTTTGAAGCTACTGACTGAATGAAAGGAGCTGGCATCTCACTCTCTTTGAATCTTCTTTATCATGCTAGGATTAGCAGGAAAAAGCTAAAAATTTCAGAATTGCACCGTGCAATGTGGAGATATTACTGTTTGTGCATTTACAATATTCATTGATTTTTGCCATTGAAAAACGTCCAGAAATGTTTGAAGCTACTGACTGAATGAAAGGAGCTGGCATCTCACTCTCTTTGAATCTTCTTTATCATGCTAGGATTAACAGGAAAAAGCTAAAAATTTCAGAATTGCACCGTGCAATGTGGAGATATTACTGTTTGTGCATTTACAATATTCATTGATTTTTGCCATTGAAAAACATGTTTTTCATATACCAGAAATGTTTGAAGCTACTGACTGAATGAAAGGAGCTGGCATCTCACTCTCTTTGAATCTTCTTTATCATGCTAGGATTAACAGGAAAAAGCTAAAAATTTCAGAATTGCACCTTGCAATGTGGAGATATTACTGTTTGTGCATTTACAATATTCATTGATTTTTGCCATTGAAAAACATGTTTTTCATATACCAGAAATGTTTGAAGCTACTGACTGAATGAAAGGAGCTGGCATCTCACTCTCTTTGAATCTTCTTTATCATGCTAGGATTAACAGGAAAAAGCTAAAAATTTCAGAATTGCACCGTGCAATGTGGAGATATTACTGTTTGTGCATTTACAATATTCATTGATTTTTGCCATTGAAAAACATGTTTTTCATATACCAGAAATGTTTGAAGCTACTGACTGAATGAAAGGAGCTGGCATCTCACTCTCTTTGAATCTTCTTTATCATGCTAGGATTAACAGGAAAAAGCTAAAAATTTCAGAATTGCACCGTGCAATGTGGAGATATTACTGTTTGTGCATTTACAATATTCATTGATTTTTGCCATTGAAAAACATGTTTTTCATATACCAGAAATGTTTGAAGCTACTGACTGAATGAAAGGAGCTGGCATCTCACTCTCTTTGAATCTTCTTTTTCATGCTAGGATTAGCAGGAAAAAGCAAAAAATTTCAGAATTGCACCTTGCAATGTGGAGATATTACTGTTTGTGCATTTACAATATTCATTGATTTTTGCCATTGAAAAACGTCCAGAAATGTTTGAAGCTACTGACTGAATGAAAGGAGCTGGCATCTCACTCTCTTTGAATCTTCTTTATCATGCTAGGATTAACAGGAAAAAGCTAAAAATTTCAGAATTGCACCTTGCAATGTGGAGATATTACTGTTTGTGCATTTACAATATTCATTGATTTTTGCCATTGAAAAACATGTTTTTCATATACCAGAAATGTTTGAAGCTACTGACTGAATGAAAGGAGCTGGCATCTCACTCTCTTTGAATCTTCTTTATCATGCTAGGATTAACAGGAAAAAGCTAAAAATTTCAGAATTGCACCTTGCAATGTGGAGATATTACTGTTTGTGCATTTACAATATTCATTGATTTTTGCCATTGAAAAACATGTTTTTCATATACCAGAAATGTTTGAAGCTACTGACTGAATGAAAGGAGCTGGCATCTCACTCTCTTTGAATCTTCTTTATCATGCTAGGATTAACAGGAAAAAGCTAAAAATTTCAGAATTGCACCTTGCAATGTGGAGATATTACTGTTTGTGCATTTACAATATTCATTGATTTTTGCCATTGAAAAACATGTTTTTCATATACCAGAAATGTTTGAAGCTACTGACTGAATGAAAGGAGCTGGCATCTCACTCTCTTTGAATCTTCTTTATCATGCTAGGATTAACAGGAAAAAGCTAAAAATTTCAGAATTGCACCGTGCAATGTGGAGATATTACTGTTTGTGCATTTACAATATTCATTGATTTTTGCCATTGAAAAACATGTTTTTCATATACCAGAAATGTTTGAAGCTACTGACTGAATGAAAGGAGCTGGCATCTCACTCTCTTTGAATCTTCTTTATCATGCTAGGATTAGCAGGAAAAAGCAAAAAATTTCAGAATTGCACCTTGCAATGTGGAGATATTACTGTTTGTGCATTTACAATATTCATTGATTTTTGCCATTGAAAAACGTCCAGAAATGTTTGAAGCTACTGACTGAATGAAAGGAGCTGGCATCTCACTCTCTTTGAATCTTCTTTATCATGCTAGGATTAGCAGGAAAAAGCAAAAAATTTCAGAATTGCACCTTGCAATGTGGAGATATTACTGTTTGTGCATTTACAATATTCATTGATTTTTGCCATTGAAAAACGTCCAGAAATGTTTGAAGCTACTGACTGAATGAAAGGAGCTGGCATCTCACTCTCTTTGAATCTTCTTTATCATGCTAGGATTAACAGGAAAAAGCTAAAAATTTCAGAATTGCACCTTGCAATGTGGAGATATTACTGTTTGTGCATTTACAATATTCATTGATTTTTGCCATTGAAAAACATGTTTTTCATATACCAGAAATGTTTGAAGCTACTGACTGAATGAAAGGAGCTGGCATCTCACTCTCTTTGAATCTTCTTTATCATGCTAGGATTAACAGGAAAAAGCAAAAAATTTCAGAATTGCACCTTGCAATGTGGAGATATTACTGTTTGTGCATTTACAATATTCATTGATTTTTGCCATTGAAAAACATGTTTTTCATATACCAGAAATGTTTGAAGCTACTGACTGAATGAAAGGAGCTGGCATCTCACTCTCTTTGAATCTTCTTTATCATGCTAGGATTAACAGGAAAAAGCTAAAAATTTCAGAATTGCACCGTGCAATGTGGAGATATTACTGTTTGTGCATTTACAATATTCATTGATTTTTGCCATTGAAAAACATGTTTTTCATATACCAGAAATGTTTGAAGCTACTGACTGAATGAAAGGAGCTGGCATCTCACTCTCTTTGAATCTTCTTTATCATGCTAGGATTAGCAGGAAAAAGCTAAAAATTTCAGAATTGCACCTTGCAATGTGGAGATATTACTGTTTGTGCATTTACAATATTCATTGATTTTTGCCATTGAAAAACGTCCAGAAATGTTTGAAGCTACTGACTGAATGAAAGGAGCTGGCATCTCACTCTCTTTGAATCTTCTTTATCATGCTAGGATTAACAGGAAAAAGCTAAAAATTTCAGAATTGCACCTTGCAATGTGGAGATATTACTGTTTGTGCATTTACAATATTCATTGATTTTTGCCATTGAAAAACATGTTTTTCATATACCAGAAATGTTTGAAGCTACTGACTGAATGAAAGGAGCTGGCATCTCACTCTCTTTGAATCTTCTTTATCATGCTAGGATTAACAGGAAAAAGCTAAAAATTTCAGAATTGCACCTTGCAATGTGGAGATATTACTGTTTGTGCATTTACAATATTCATTGATTTTTGCCATTGAAAAACATGTTTTTCATATACCAGAAATGTTTGAAGCTACTGACTGAATGAAAGGAGCTGGCATCTCACTCTCTTTGAATCTTCTTTATCATGCTAGGATTAGCAGGAAAAAGCTAAAAATTTCAGAATTGCACCTTGCAATGTGGAGATATTACTGTTTGTGCATTTACAATATTCATTGATTTTTGCCATTGAAAAACGTCCAGAAATGTTTGAAGCTACTGACTGAATGAAAGGAGCTGGCATCTCACTCTCTTTGAATCTTCTTTATCATGCTAGGATTAACAGGAAAAAGCTAAAAATTTCAGAATTGCACCTTGCAATGTGGAGATATTACTGTTTGTGCATTTACAATATTCATTGATTTTTGCCATTGAAAAACGTCCAGAAATGTTTGAAGCTACTGACTGAATGAAAGGAGCTGGCATCTCACTCTCTTTGAATCTTCTTTATCATGCTAGGATTAACAGGAAAAAGCTAAAAATTTCAGAATTGCACCTTGCAATGTGGAGATATTACTGTTTGTGCATTTACAATATTCATTGATTTTTGCCATTGAAAAACATGTTTTTCATATACCAGAAATGTTTGAAGCTACTGACTGAATGAAAGGAGCTGGCATCTCACTCTCTTTGAATCTTCTTTATCATGCTAGGATTAACAGGAAAAAGCTAAAAATTTCAGAATTGCACCTTGCAATGTGGAGATATTACTGTTTGTGCATTTACAATATTCATTGATTTTTGCCATTGAAAAACATGTTTTTCATATACCAGAAATGTTTGAAGCTACTGACTGAATGAAAGGAGCTGGCATCTCACTCTCTTTGAATCTTCTTTATCATGCTAGGATTAGCAGGAAAAAGCTAAAAATTTCAGAATTGCACCGTGCAATGTGGAGATATTACTGTTTGTGCATTTACAATATTCATTGTTTTTTGCCATTGAAAAACATGTTTTTCATATACCAGAAATGTTTGAAGCTACTGACTGAATGAAAGGAGCTGGCATCTCACTCTCTTTGAATCTTCTTTATCATGCTAGGATTAGCAGGAAAAAGCTAAAAATTTCAGAATTGCACCTTGCAATGTGGAGATATTACTGTTTGTGCATTTACAATATTCATTGATTTTTGCCATTGAAAAACATGTTTTTCATATACCAGAAATGTTTGAAGCTACTGACTGAATGAAAGGATCTGGCATCTCACTCTCTTTGAATCTTCTTTATCATGCTAGGATTAACAGGAAAAAGCAAAAAATTTCAGAATTGCACCTTGCAATGTGGAGATATTACTGTTTGTGCATTTACAATATTCATTGATTTTTGCCATTGAAAAACGTCCAGAAATGTTTGAAGCTACTGACTGAATGAAAGGAGCTGGCATCTCACTCTCTTTGAATCTTCTTTATCATGCTAGGATTAGCAGGAAAAAGCTAAAAATTTCAGAATTGCACCGTGCAATGTGGAGATATTACTGTTTGTGCATTTACAATATTCATTGATTTTTGCCATTGAAAAACATGTTTTTCATATACCAGAAATGTTTGAAGCTACTGACTGAATGAAAGGAGCTGGCATCTCACTCTCTTTGAATCTTCTTTATCATGCTAGGATTAACAGGAAAAAGCAAAAAATTTCAGAATTGCACCTTGCAATGTGGAGATATTACTGTTTGTGCATTTACAATATTCATTGATTTTTGCCATTGAAAAACATGTTTTTCATATACCAGAAATGTTTGAAGCTACTGACTGAATGAAAGGAGCTGGCATCTCACTCTCTTTGAATCTTCTTTATCATGCTAGGATTAACAGGAAAAAGCTAAAAATTTCAGAATTGCACCGTGCAATGTGGAGATATTACTGTTTGTGCATTTACAATATTCATTGATTTTTGCCATTGAAAAACATGTTTTTCATATACCAGAAATGTTTGAAGCTACTGACTGAATGAAAGGAGCTGGCATCTCACTCTCTTTGAATCTTCTTTATCATGCTAGGATTAACAGGAAAAAGCAAAAAATTTCAGAATTGCACCGTGCAATGTGGAGATATTACTGTTTGTGCATTTACAATATTCATTGATTTTTGCCATTGAAAAACGTCCAGAAATGTTTGAAGCTACTGACTGAATGAAAGGAGCTGGCATCTCACTCTCTTTGAATCTTCTTTATCATGCTAGGATTAACAGGAAAAAGCTAAAAATTTCAGAATTGCACCGTGCAATGTGGAGATATTACTGTTTGTGCATTTACAATATTCATTGATTTTTGCCATTGAAAAACATGTTTTTCATATACCAGAAATGTTTGAAGCTACTGACTGAATGAAAGGAGCTGGCATCTCACTCTCTTTGAATCTTCTTTATCATGCTAGGATTAACAGGAAAAGCTAAAAATTTCAGAATTGCACCGTGCAATGTGGAGATATTACTGTTTGTGCATTTACAATATTCATTGATTTTTGCCATTGAAAAACATGTTTTTCATATACCAGAAATGTTTGAAGCTACTGACTGAATGAAAGGAGCTGGCATCTCACTCTCTTTGAATCTTCTTTATCATGCTAGGATTAGCAGGAAAAAGCAAAAAATTTCAGAATTGCACCTTGCAATGTGGAGATATTACTGTTTGTGCATTTACAATATTCATTGATTTTTGCCATTGAAAAACGTCCAGAAATGTTTGAAGCTACTGACTGAATGAAAGGAGCTGGCATCTCACTCTCTTTGAATCTTCTTTATCATGCTAGGATTAGCAGGAAAAAGCAAAAAATTTCAGAATTGCACCTTGCAATGTGGAGATATTACTGTTTGTGCATTTACAATATTCATTGATTTTTGCCATTGAAAAACGTCCAGAAATGTTTGAAGCTACTGACTGAATGAAAGGAGCTGGCATCTCACTCTCTTTGAATCTTCTTTATCATGCTAGGATTAACAGGAAAAAGCTAAAAATTTCAGAATTGCACCTTGCAATGTGGAGATATTACTGTTTGTGCATTTACAATATTCATTGATTTTTGCCATTGAAAAACATGTTTTTCATATACCAGAAATGTTTGAAGCTACTGACTGAATGAAAGGAGCTGGCATCTCACTCTCTTTGAATCTTCTTTATCATGCTAGGATTAGCAGGAAAAAGCTAAAAATTTCAGAATTGCACCTTGCAATGTGGAGATATTACTGTTTGTGCATTTACAATATTCATTGATTTTTGCCATTGAAAAACGTCCAGAAATGTTTGAAGCTACTGACTGAATGAAAGGAGCTGGCATCTCACTCTCTTTGAATCTTCTTTATCATGCTAGGATTAACAGGAAAAAGCTAAAAATTTCAGAATTGCACCTTGCAATGTGGAGATATTACTGTTTGTGCATTTACAATATTCATTGATTTTTGCCATTGAAAAACGTCCAGAAATGTTTGAAGCTACTGACTGAATGAAAGGAGCTGGCATCTCACTCTCTTTGAATCTTCTTTATCATGCTAGGATTAACAGGAAAAAGCTAAAAATTTCAGAATTGCACCTTGCAATGTGGAGATATTACTGTTTGTGCATTTACAATATTCATTGATTTTTGCCATTGAAAAACATGTTTTTCATATACCAGAAATGTTTGAAGCTACTGACTGAATGAAAGGAGCTGGCATCTCACTCTCTTTGAATCTTCTTTATCATGCTAGGATTAACAGGAAAAAGCTAAAAATTTCAGAATTGCACCTTGCAATGTGGAGATATTACTGTTTGTGCATTTACAATATTCATTGATTTTTGCCATTGAAAAACATGTTTTTCATATACCAGAAATGTTTGAAGCTACTGACTGAATGAAAGGAGCTGGCATCTCACTCTCTTTGAATCTTCTTTATCATGCTAGGATTAGCAGGAAAAAGCTAAAAATTTCAGAATTGCACCGGGCAATGTGGAGATATTACTGTTTGTGCATTTACAATATTCATTGATTTTTGCCATTGAAAAACATGTTTTTCATATACCAGAAATGTTTGAAGCTACTGACTGAATGAAAGGAGCTGGCATCTCACTCTCTTTGAATCTTCTTTATCATGCTAGGATTAGCAGGAAAAAGCTAAAAATTTCAGAATTGCACCTTGCAATGTGGAGATATTACTGTTTGTGCATTTACAATATTCATTGATTTTTGCCATTGAAAATCATGTTTTTCATATACCAGAAATGTTTGAAGCTACTGACTGAATGAAAGGATCTGGCATCTCACTCTCTTTGAATCTTCTTTATCATGCTAGGATTAACAGGAAAAAGCAAAAAATTTCAGAATTGCACCTTGCAATGTGGAGATATTACTGTTTGTGCATTTACAATATTCATTGATTTTTGCCATTGAAAAACGTCCAGAAATGTTTGAAGCTACTGACTGAATGAAAGGAGCTGGCATCTCACTCTCTTTGAATCTTCTTTATCATGCTAGGATTAGCAGGAAAAAGCTAAAAATTTCAGAATTGCACCGTGCAATGTGGAGATATTACTGTTTGTGCATTTACAATATTCATTGATTTTTGCCATTGAAAAACATGTTTTTCATATACCAGAAATGTTTGAAGCTACTGACTGAATGAAAGGAGCTGGCATCTCACTCTCTTTGAATCTTCTTTATCATGCTAGGATTAACAGGAAAAAGCAAAAAATTTCAGAATTGCACCTTGCAATGTGGAGATATTACTGTTTGTGCATTTACAATATTCATTGATTTTTGCCATTGAAAAACATGTTTTTCATATACCAGAAATGTTTGAAGCTACTGACTGAATGAAAGGAGCTGGCATCTCACTCTCTTTGAATCTTCTTTATCATGCTAGGATTAACAGGAAAAAGCTAAAAATTTCAGAATTGCACCGTGCAATGTGGAGATATTACTGTTTGTGCATTTACAATATTCATTGATTTTTGCCATTGAAAAACATGTTTTTCATATACCAGAAATGTTTGAAGCTACTGACTGAATGAAAGGAGCTGGCATCTCACTCTCTTTGAATCTTCTTTATCATGCTAGGATTAACAGGAAAAAGCAAAAAATTTCAGAATTGCACCGTGCAATGTGGAGATATTACTGTTTGTGCATTTACAATATTCATTGATTTTTGCCATTGAAAAACGTCCAGAAATGTTTGAAGCTACTGACTGAATGAAAGGAGCTGGCATCTCACTCTCTTTGAATCTTCTTTATCATGCTAGGATTAACAGGAAAAAGCTAAAAATTTCAGAATTGCACCGTGCAATGTGGAGATATTACTGTTTGTGCATTTACAATATTCATTGATTTTTGCCATTGAAAAACATGTTTTTCATATACCAGAAATGTTTGAAGCCACTGACTGAATGAAAGGAGCTGGCATCTCACTCTCTTTGAATCTTCTTTATCATGCTAGGAGTAGCAGGAAAAAGCTAAAAATTTCAGAATTGCACCGTGCAATGTGGAGATATTACTGTTTGTGCATTTACAATATTCATTGATTTTTGCCATTGAAAAACATGTTTTTCATATACCAGAAATGTTTGAAGCTACTGACTGAATGAAAGGAGCTGGCATCTCACTCTCTTTGAATCTTCTTTATCATGCTAGGATTAGCAGGAAAAAGCTAAAAATTTCAGAATTGCACCGTGCAATGTGGAGATATTACTGTTTGTGCATTTACAATATTCATTGATTTTTGCCATTGAAAAACATGTTTTTCATATACCAGAAATGTTTGAAGCTACTGACTGAATGAAAGGAGCTGGCATCTCACTCTCTTTGAATCTTCTTTATCATGCTAGGATTAGCAGGAAAAAGCAAAAAATTTCAGAATTGCACCGTGCAATGTGGAGATATTACTGTTTGTGCATTTACAATATTCATTGATTTTTGCCATTGAAAAACATGTTTTTCATATACCAGAAATGTTTGAAGCTACTGACTGAATGAAAGGAGCTGGCATCTCACTCTCTTTGAATCTTCTTTATCATGCTAGGATTAACAGGAAAAAGCTAAAAATTTCAGAATTGCACCTTGCAATGTGGAGATATTACTGTTTGTGCATTTACAATATTCATTGATTTTTGCCATTGAAAAACGTCCAGAAATGTTTGAAGCTACTGACTGAATGAAAGGAGCTGGCATCTCACTCTCTTTGAATCTTCTTTATCATGCTAGGATTAACAGGAAAAAGCTAAAAATTTCAGAATTGCACCGTGCAATGTGGAGATATTACTGTTTGTGCATTTACAATATTCATTGATTTTTGCCATTGAAAAACGTCCAGAAATGTTTGAAGCTACTGACTGAATGAAAGGAGCTGGCATCTCACTCTCTTTGAATCTTCTTTATCATGCTAGGATTAGCAGGAAAAAGCAAAAAATTTCAGAATTGCACCTTGCAATGTGGAGATATTACTGTTTGTGCATTTACAATATTCATTGATTTTTGCCATTGAAAAACATGTTTTTCATATACCAGAAATGTTTGAAGCTACTGACTGAATGAAAGGAGCTGGCATCTCACTCTCTTTGAATCTTCTTTATCATGCTAGGATTAGCAGGAAAAAGCTAAAAATTTCAGAATTGCACCGTGCAATGTGGAGATATTACTGTTTGTGCATTTACAATATTCATTGATTTTTGCCATTGAAAAACGTCCAGAAATGTTTGAAGCTACTGACTGAATGAAAGGAGCTGGCATCTCACTCTCTTTGAATCTTCTTTATCATGCTAGGATTAACAGGAAAAAGCTAAAAATTTCAGAATTGCACCGTGCAATGTGGAGATATTACTGTTTGTGCATTTACAATATTCATTGATTTTTGCCATTGAAAAACATGTTTTTCATATACCAGAAATGTTTGAAGCTACTGACTGAATGAAAGGAGCTGGCATCTCACTCTCTTTGAATCTTCTTTATCATGCTAGGATTAACAGGAAAAAGCTAAAAATTTCAGAATTGCACCTTGCAATGTGGAGATATTACTGTTTGTGCATTTACAATATTCATTGATTTTTGCCATTGAAAAACATGTTTTTCATATACCAGAAATGTTTGAAGCTACTGACTGAATGAAAGGAGCTGGCATCTCACTCTCTTTGAATCTTCTTTATCATGCTAGGATTAACAGGAAAAAGCAAAAAATTTCAGAATTGCACCTTGCAATGTGGAGATATTACTGTTTGTGCATTTACAATATTCATTGATTTTTGCCATTGAAAAACATGTTTTTCATATACCAGAAATGTTTGAAGCTACTGACTGAATGAAAGGAGCTGGCATCTCACTCTCTTTGAATCTTCTTTATCATGCTAGGATTAGCAGGAAAAAGCTAAAAATTTCAGAATTGCACCGTGCAATGTGGAGATATTACTGTTTGTGCATTTACAATATTCATTGATTTTTGCCATTGAAAAACGTCCAGAAATGTTTGAAGCTACTGACTGAATGAAAGGAGCTGGCATCTCACTCTCTTTGAATCTTCTTTATCATGCTAGGATTAACAGGAAAAAGCTAAAAATTTCAGAATTGCACCTTGCAATGTGGAGATATTACTGTTTGTGCATTTACAATATTCATTGATTTTTGCCATTGAAAAACATGTTTTTCATATACCAGAAATGTTTGAAGCTACTGACTGAATGAAAGGAGCTGGCATCTCACTCTCTTTGAATCTTCTTTATCATGCTAGGATTAGCAGGAAAAAGCTAAAAATTTCAGAATTGCACCTTGCAATGTGGAGATATTACTGTTTGTGCATTTACAATATTCATTGATTTTTGCCATTGAAAAACGTCCAGAAATGTTTGAAGCTACTGACTGAATGAAAGGAGCTGGCATCTCACTCTCTTTGAATCTTCTTTATCATGCTAGGATTAGCAGGAAAAAGCAAAAAATTTCAGAATTGCACCGTGCAATGTGGAGATATTACTGTTTGTGCATTTACAATATTCATTGATTTTTGCCATTGAAAAACATGTTTTTCATATACCAGAAATGTTTGAAGCTACTGACTGAATGAAAGGAGCTGGCATCTCACTCTCTTTGAATCTTCTTTATCATGCTAGGATTAACAGGAAAAAGCTAAAAATTTCAGAATTGCACCGTGCAATGTGGAGATATTACTGTTTGTGCATTTACAATATTCATTGATTTTTGCCATTGAAAAACGTCCAGAAATGTTTGAAGCTACTGACTGAATGAAAGGAGCTGGCATCTCACTCTCTTTGAATCTTCTTTATCATGCTAGGATTAGCAGGAAAAAGCAAAAAATTTCAGAATTGCACCGTGCAATGTGGAGATATTACTGTTTGTGCATTTACAATATTCATTGATTTTTGCCTTTGAAAAACATGTTTTTCATATACCAGAAATGTTTGAAGCTACTGACTGAATGAAAGGAGCTGGCATCTCACTCTCTTTGAATCTTCTTTATCATGCTAGGATTAACAGGAAAAAGCAAAAAATTTCAGAATTGCACCTTGCAATGTGGAGATATTACTGTTTGTGCATTTACAATATTCATTGATTTTTGCCATTGAAAAACGTCCAGAAATGTTTGAAGCTACTGACTGAATGAAAGGAGCTGGCATCTCACTCTCTTTGAATCTTCTTTATAATGCTAGGATTAGCAGGAAAAAGCTAAAAATTTCAGAATTGCACCGTGCAATGTGGAGATATTACTGTTTGTGCATTTACAATATTCATTGATTTTTGCCATTGAAAAACATGTTTTTCATATACCAGAAATGTTTGAAGCTACTGACTGAATGAAAGGAGCTGGCATCTCACTCTCTTTGAATCTTCTTTATCATGCTAGGATTAGCAGGAAAAAGCAAAAAATTTCAGAATTGCACCGTGCAATGTGGAGATATTACTGTTTGTGCATTTACAATATTCATTGATTTTTGCCATTGAAAAACGTCCAGAAATGTTTGAAGCTACTGACTGAATGAAAGGAGCTGGCATCTCACTCTCTTTGAATCTTCTTTATCATGCTAGGATTAACAGGAAAAAGCAAAAAATTTCAGAATTGCACCGTGCAATGTGGAGATATTACTGTTTGTGCATTTACAATATTCATTGATTTTTGCCATTGAAAAACATGTTTTTCATATACCAGAAATGTTTGAAGCTACTGACTGAATGAAAGGAGCTGGCATCTCACTCTCTTTGAATCTTCTTTATCATGCTAGGATTAACAGGAAAAAGCTAAAAATTTCAGAATTGCACCTTGCAATGTGGAGATATTACTGTTTGTGCATTTACAATATTCATTGATTTTTGCCATTGAAAAACATGTTTTTCATATACCAGAAATGTTTGAAGCTACTGACTGAATGAAAGGAGCTGGCATCTCACTCTCTTTGAATCTTCTTTATCATGCTAGGATTAACAGGAAAAAGCTAAAAATTTCAGAATTGCACCGTGCAATGTGGAGATATTACTGTTTGTGCATTTACAATATTCATTGATTTTTGCCATTGAAAAACATGTTTTTCATATACCAGAAATGTTTGAAGCTACTGACTGAATGAAAGGAGCTGGCATCTCACTCTCTTTGAATCTTCTTTATCATGCTAGGATTAGCAGGAAAAAGCAAAAAATTTCAGAATTGCACCGTGCAATGTGGAGATATTACTGTTTGTGCATTTACAATATTCATTGATTTTTGCCATTGAAAAACATGTTTTTCATATACCAGAAATGTTTGAAGCTACTGACTGAATGAAAGGAGCTGGCATCTCACTCTCTTTGAATCTTCTTTATCATGCTAGGATTAACAGGAAAAAGCTAAAAATTTCAGAATTGCACCTTGCAATGTGGAGATATTACTGTTTGTGCATTTACAATATTCATTGATTTTTGCCATTGAAAAACGTCCAGAAATGTTTGAAGCTACTGACTGAATGAAAGGAGCTGGCATCTCACTCTCTTTGAATCTTCTTTATCATGCTAGGATTAGCAGGAAAAAGCAAAAAATTTCAGAATTGCACCGTGCAATGTGGAGATATTACTGTTTGTGCATTTACAATATTCATTGATTTTTGCCATTGAAAAACATGTTTTTCATATACCAGAAATGTTTGAAGCTACTGACTGAATGAAAGGAGCTGGCATCTCACTCTCTTTGAATCTTCTTTATCATGCTAGGATTAGCAGGAAAAAGCAAAAAATTTCAGAATTGCACCGTGCAATGTGGAGATATTACTGTTTGTGCATTTACAATATTCATTGATTTTTGCCATTGAAAAACGTCCAGAAATGTTTGAAGCTACTGACTGAATGAAAGGAGCTGGCATCTCACTCTCTTTGAATCTTCTTTATCATGCTAGGATTAGCAGGAAAAAGCAAAAAATTTCAGAATTGCACCGTGCAATGTGGAGATATTACTGTTTGTGCATTTAAAATATTCATTGATTTTTGCCATTGAAAAACATGTTTTTCATATACCAGAAATGTTTGAAGCTACTGACTGAATGAAAGGAGCTGGCATCTCACTCTCTTTGAATCTTCTTTATCATGCTAGGATTAGCAGGAAAAAGCAAAAAATTTCAGAATTGCACCGTGCAATGTGGAGATATTACTGTTTGTGCATTTACAATATTCATTGATTTTTGCCATTGAAAAACATGTTTTTCATATACCAGAAATGTTTGAAGCTACTGACTGAATGAAAGGAGCTGGCATCTCACTCTCTTTGAATCTTCTTTATCATGCTAGGATTAGCAGGAAAAAGCAAAAAATTTCAGAATTGCACCGTGCAATGTGGAGATATTACTGTTTGTGCATTTACAATATTCATTGATTTTTGCCATTGAAAAACATGTTTTTCATATACCAGAAATGTTTGAAGCTACTGACTGAATGAAAGGAGCTGGCATCTCACTCTCTTTGAATCTTCTTTATCATGCTAGGATTAACAGGAAAAAGCTAAAAATTTCAGAATTGCACCTTGCAATGTGTAGATATTACTGTTTGTGCATTTACAATATTCATTGATTTTTGCCATTGAAAAACGTCCAGAAATGTTTGAAGCTACTGACTGAATGAAAGGAGCTGGCATCTCACTCTCTTTGAATCTTCTTTATCATGCTAGGATTAGCAGGAAAAAGCAAAAAATTTCAGAATTGCACCGTGCAATGTGGAGATATTACTGTTTGTGCATTTACAATATTCATTGATTTTTGCCATTGAAAAACATGTTTTTCATATACCAGAAATGTTTGAAGCTACTGACTGAATGAAAGGAGCTGGCATCTCACTCTCTTTGAATCTTCTTTATCATGCTAGGATTAGCAGGAAAAAGCAAAAAATTTCAGAATTGCACCGTGCAATGTGGAGATATTACTGTTTGTGCATTTACAATATTCATTGATTTTTGCCATTGAAAAACGTCCAGAAATGTTTGAAGCTACTGACTGAATGAAAGGAGCTGGCAACTCACTCTCTTTGAATCTTCTTTATCATGCTAGGATTAGCAGGAAAAAGCAAAAAATTTCAGAATTGCACCGTGCAATGTGGAGATATTACTGTTTGTGCATTTACAATATTCATTGATTTTTGCCATTGAAAAACATGTTTTTCATATACCAGAAATGTTTGAAGCTACTGACTGAATGAAAGGAGCTGGCATCTCACTCTCTTTGAATCTTCTTTATCATGCTAGGATTAGCAGGAAAAAGCAAAAAATTTCAGAATTGCACCGTGCAATGTGGAGATATTACTGTTTGTGCATTTACAATATTCATTGATTTTTGCCATTGAAAAACATGTTTTTCATATACCAGAAATGTTTGAAGCTACTGACTGAATGAAAGGAGCTGGCATCTCACTCTCTTTGAATCTTCTTTATCATGCTAGGATTAGCAGGAAAAAGCAAAAAATTTCAGAATTGCACCGTGCAATGTGGAGATATTACTGTTTGTGCATTTACAATATTCATTGATTTTTGCCATTGAAAAACATGTTTTTCATATACCAGAAATGTTTGAAGCTACTGACTGAATGAAAGGAGCTGGCATCTCACTCTCTTTGAATCTTCTTTATCATGCTAGGATTAACAGGAAAAAGCTAAAAATTTCAGAATTGCACCTTGCAATGTGGAGATATTACTGTTTGTGCATTTACAATATTCATTGATTTTTGCCATTGAAAAACATGTTTTTCATATACCAGAAATGTTTGAAGCTACTGACTGAATGAAAGGAGCTGGCATCTCACTCTCTTTGAATCTTCTTTATCATGCTAGGATTAGCAGGAAAAAGCAAAAAATTTCAGAATTGCACCGTGCAATGTGGAGATATTACTGTTTGTGCATTTACAATATTCATTGATTTTTGCCATTGAAAAACGTCCAGAAATGTTTGAAGCTACTGACTGAATGAAAGGAGCTGGCATCTCACTCTCTTTGAATCTTCTTTATCATGCTAGGATTAGCAGGAAAAAGCAAAAAATTTCAGAATTGCACCGTGCAATGTGGAGATATTACTGTTTGTGCATTTACAATATTCATTGATTTTTGCCATTGAAAAACATGTTTTTCATATACCAGAAATGTTTGAAGCTACTGACTGAATGAAAGGAGCTGGCATCTCACTCTCTTTGAATCTTCTTTATCATGCTAGGATTAACAGGAAAAAGCTAAAAATTTCAGAATTGCACCTTGCAATGTGGAGATATTACTGTTTGTGCATTTACAATATTCATTGATTTTTGCCATTGAAAAACATGTTTTTCATATACCAGAAATGTTTGAAGCTACTGACTGAATGAAAGGAGCTGGCATCTCACTCTCTTTGAATCTTCTTTATCATGCTAGGATTAGCAGGAAAAAGCAAAAAATTTCAGAATTGCACCTTGCAATGTGGAGATATTACTGTTTGTGCATTTACAATATTCATTGATTTTTGCCATTGAAAAACATGTTTTTCATATACCAGAAATGTTTGAAGCTACTGACTGAATGAAAGGAGCTGGCATCTCACTCTCTTTGAATCTTCTTTATCATGCTAGGATTAGCAGGAAAAAGCTAAAAATTTCAGAATTGCACCGTGCAATGTGGAGATATTACTGTTTGTGCATTTACAATATTCATTGATTTTTGCCATTGAAAAACATGTTTTTCATATACCAGAAATGTTTGAAGCTACTGACTGAATGAAAGGAGCTGGCATCTCACTCTCTTTGAATCTTCTTTATCATGCTAGGATTAGCAGGAAAAAGCAAAAAATTTCAGAATTGCACCTTGCAATGTGGAGATATTACTGTTTGTGCATTTACAATATTCATTGATTTTTGCCATTGAAAAACGTCCAGAAATGTTTGAAGCTACTGACTGAATGAAAGGAGCTGGCATCTCACTCTCTTTGAATCTTCTTTATCAAGCTAGGATTAGCAGGAAAAAGCAAAAAATTTCAGAATTGCACCGTGCAATGTGGAGATATTACTGTTTGTGCATTTACAATATTCATTGATTTTTGCCATTGAAAAACATGTTTTTCATATACCAGAAATGTTTGAAGCTACTGACTGAATGAAAGGAGCTGGCTTCTCACTCTCTTTGAATCTTCTTTATCATGCTAGGATTAGCAGGAAAAAGCAAAAAATTTCAGAATTGCACCTTGCAATGTGGAGATATTACTGTTTGTGCATTTACAATATTCATTGATTTTTGCCATTGAAAAACGTCCAGAAATGTTTGAAGCTACTGACTGAATGAAAGGAGCTGGCATCTCACTCTCTTTGAATCTTCTTTATCATGCTAGGATTAGCAGGAAAAAGCAAAAAATTTCAGAATTACACCGTGCAATGTGGAGATATTACTGTTTGTGCATTTACAATATTCATTGATTTTTGCCATTGAAAAACATGTTTTTCATATACCAGAAATGTTTGAAGCTACTGACTGAATGAAAGGAGCTGGCATCTCACTCTCTTTGAATCTTCTTTATCATGCTAGGATTAACAGGAAAAAGCAAAAAATTTCAGAATTGCACCTTGCAATGTGGAGATATTACTGTTTGTGCATTTACAATATTCATTGATTTTTGCCATTGAAAAACATGTTTTTCATATACCAGAAATGTTTGAAGCTACTGACTGAATGAAAGGAGCTGGCATCTCACTCTCTTTGAATCTTCTTTATCATGCTAGGATTAGCAGGAAAAAGCAAAAAATTTCAGAATTGCACCGTGCAATGTGGAGATATTACTGTTTGTGCATTTACAATATTCATTGATTTTTGCCATTGAAAAACATGTTTTTCATATACCAGAAATGTTTGAAGCTACTGACTGAATGAAAGGAGCTGGCATCTCACTCTCTTTGAATCTTCTTTATCATGCTAGGATTAACAGGAAAAAGCTAAAAATTTCAGAATTGCACCTTGCAATGTGGAGATATTACTGTTTGTGCATTTACAATATTCATTGATTTTTGCCATTGAAAAACGTCCAGAAATGTTTGAAGCTACTGACTGAATGAAAGGAGCTGGCATCTCACTCTCTTTGAATCTTCTTTATCATGCTAGGATTAACAGGAAAAAGCTAAAAATTTCAGAATTGCACCGTGCAATGTGGAGATATTACTGTTTGTGCATTTACAATATTCATTGATTTTTGCCATTGAAAAACGTCCAGAAATGTTTGAAGCTACTGACTGAATGAAAGGAGCTGGCATCTCACTCTCTTTGAATCTTCTTTATCATGCTAGGATTAGCAGGAAAAAGCAAAAAATTTCAGAATTGCACCTTGCAATGTGGAGATATTACTGTTTGTGCATTTACAATATTCATTGATTTTTGCCATTGAAAAACATGTTTTTCATATACCAGAAATGTTTGAAGCTACTGACTGAATGAAAGGAGCTGGCATCTCACTCTCTTTGAATCTTCTTTATCATGCTAGGATTAGCAGGAAAAAGCTAAAAATTTCAGAATTGCACCGTGCAATGTGGAGATATTACTGTTTGTGCATTTACAATATTCATTGATTTTTGCCATTGAAAAACGTCCAGAAATGTTTGAAGCTACTGACTGAATGAAAGGAGCTGGCATCTCACTCTCTTTGAATCTTCTTTATCATGCTAGGATTAACAGGAAAAAGCTAAAAATTTCAGAATTGCACCGTGCAATGTGGAGATATTACTGTTTGTGCATTTACAATATTCATTGATTTTTGCCATTGAAAAACGTCCAGAAATGTTTGAAGCTACTGACTGAATGAAAGGAGCTGGCATCTCACTCTCTTTGAATCTTCTTTATCATGCTAGGATTAGCAGGAAAAAGCAAAAAATTTCAGAATTGCACCTTGCAATGTGGAGATATTACTGTTTGTGCATTTACAATATTCATTGATTTTTGCCATTGAAAAACATGTTTTTCATATACCAGAAATGTTTGAAGCTACTGACTGAATGAAAGGAGCTGGCATCTCACTCTCTTTGAATCTTCTTTATCATGCTAGGATTAGCAGGAAAAAGCTAAAAATTTCAGAATTGCACCGTGCAATGTGGAGATATTACTGTTTGTGCATTTACAATATTCATTGATTTTTGCCATTGAAAAACGTCCAGAAATGTTTGAAGCTACTGACTGAATGAAAGGAGCTGGCATCTCACTCTCTTTGAATCTTCTTTATCATGCTAGGATTAACAGGAAAAAGCTAAAAATTTCAGAATTGCACCGTGCAATGTGGAGATATTACTGTTTGTGCATTTACAATATTCATTGATTTTTGCCATTGAAAAACATGTTTTTCATATACCAGAAATGTTTGAAGCTACTGACTGAATGAAAGGAGCTGGCATCTCACTCTCTTTGAATCTTCTTTATCATGCTAGGATTAACAGGAAAAAGCTAAAAATTTCAGAATTGCACCTTGCAATGTGGAGATATTACTGTTTGTGCATTTACAATATTCATTGATTTTTGCCATTGAAAAACATGTTTTTCATATACCAGAAATGTTTGAAGCTACTGACTGAATGAAAGGAGCTGGCATCTCACTCTCTTTGAATCTTCTTTATCATGCTAGGATTAACAGGAAAAAGCAAAAAATTTCAGAATTGCACCTTGCAATGTGGAGATATTACTGTTTGTGCATTTACAATATTCATTGATTTTTGCCATTGAAAAACATGTTTTTCATATACCAGAAATGTTTGAAGCTACTGACTGAATGAAAGGAGCTGGCATCTCACTCTCTTTGAATCTTCTTTATCATGCTAGGATTAGCAGGAAAAAGCTAAAAATTTCAGAATTGCACCGTGCAATGTGGAGATATTACTGTTTGTGCATTTACAATATTCATTGATTTTTGCCATTGAAAAACGTCCAGAAATGTTTGAAGCTACTGACTGAATGAAAGGAGCTGGCATCTCACTCTCTTTGAATCTTCTTTATCATGCTAGGATTAACAGGAAAAAGCTAAAAATTTCAGAATTGCACCGTGCAATGTGGAGATATTACTGTTTGTGCATTTACAATATTCATTGATTTTTGCCATTGAAAAACATGTTTTTCATATACCAGAAATGTTTGAAGCTACTGACTGAATGAAAGGAGCTGGCATCTCACTCTCTTTGAATCTTCTTTATCATGCTAGGATTAACAGGAAAAAGCTAAAAATTTCAGAATTGCACCTTGCAATGTGGAGATATTACTGTTTGTGCATTTACAATATTCATTGATTTTTGCCATTGAAAAACATGTTTTTCATATACCAGAAATGTTTGAAGCTACTGACTGAATGAAAGGAGCTGGCATCTCACTCTCTTTGAATCTTCTTTATCATGCTAGGATTAACAGGAAAAAGCAAAAAATTTCAGAATTGCACCTTGCAATGTGGAGATATTACTGTTTGTGCATTTACAATATTCATTGATTTTTGCCATTGAAAAACATGTTTTTCATATACCAGAAATGTTTGAAGCTACTGACTGAATGAAAGGAGCTGGCATCTCACTCTCTTTGAATCTTCTTTATCATGCTAGGATTAGCAGGAAAAAGCTAAAAATTTCAGAATTGCACCGTGCAATGTGGAGATATTACTGTTTGTGCATTTACAATATTCATTGATTTTTGCCATTGAAAAACGTCCAGAAATGTTTGAAGCTACTGACTGAATGAAAGGAGCTGGCATCTCACTCTCTTTGAATCTTCTTTATCATGCTAGGATTAACAGGAAAAAGCTAAAAATTTCAGAATTGCACCTTGCAATGTGGAGATATTACTGTTTGTGCATTTACAATATTCATTGATTTTTGCCATTGAAAAACATGTTTTTCATATACCAGAAATGTTTGAAGCTACTGACTGAATGAAAGGAGCTGGCATCTCACTCTCTTTGAATCTTCTTTATCATGCTAGGATTAGCAGGAAAAAGCTAAAAATTTCAGAATTGCACCTTGCAATGTGGAGATATTACTGTTTGTGCATTTACAATATTCATTGATTTTTGCCATTGAAAAACGTCCAGAAATGTTTGAAGCTACTGACTGAATGAAAGGAGCTGGCATCTCACTCTCTTTGAATCTTCTTTATCATGCTAGGATTAGCAGGAAAAAGCAAAAAATTTCAGAATTGCACCGTGCAATGTGGAGATATTACTGTTTGTGCATTTACAATATTCATTGATTTTTGCCATTGAAAAACATGTTTTTCATATACCAGAAATGTTTGAAGCTACTGACTGAATGAAAGGAGCTGGCATCTCACTCTCTTTGAATCTTCTTTATCATGCTAGGATTAACAGGAAAAAGCTAAAAATTTCAGAATTGCACCGTGCAATGTGGAGATATTACTGTTTGTGCATTTACAATATTCATTGATTTTTGCCATTGAAAAACGTCCAGAAATGTTTGAAGCTACTGACTGAATGAAAGGAGCTGGCATCTCACTCTCTTTGAATCTTCTTTATCATGCTAGGATTAGCAGGAAAAAGCAAAAAATTTCAGAATTGCACCGTGCAATGTGGAGATATTACTGTTTGTGCATTTACAATATTCATTGATTTTTGCCTTTGAAAAACATGTTTTTCATATACCAGAAATGTTTGAAGCTACTGACTGAATGAAAGGAGCTGGCATCTCACTCTCTTTGAATCTTCTTTATCATGCTAGGATTAACAGGAAAAAGCAAAAAATTTCAGAATTGCACCTTGCAATGTGGAGATATTACTGTTTGTGCATTTACAATATTCATTGATTTTTGCCATTGAAAAACGTCCAGAAATGTTTGAAGCTACTGACTGAATGAAAGGAGCTGGCATCTCACTCTCTTTGAATCTTCTTTATCATGCTAGGATTAGCAGGAAAAAGCTAAAAATTTCAGAATTGCACCGTGCAATGTGGAGATATTACTGTTTGTGCATTTACAATATTCATTGATTTTTGCCATTGAAAAACATGTTTTTCATATACCAGAAATGTTTGAAGCTACTGACTGAATGAAAGGAGCTGGCATCTCACTCTCTTTGAATCTTCTTTATCATGCTAGGATTAGCAGGAAAAAGCAAAAAATTTCAGAATTGCACCGTGCAATGTGGAGATATTACTGTTTGTGCATTTACAATATTCATTGATTTTTGCCATTGAAAAACGTCCAGAAATGTTTGAAGCTACTGACTGAATGAAAGGAGCTGGCATCTCACTCTCTTTGAATCTTCTTTATCATGCTAGGATTAACAGGAAAAAGCAAAAAATTTCAGAATTGCACCGTGCAATGTGGAGATATTACTGTTTGTGCATTTACAATATTCATTGATTTTTGCCATTGAAAAACATGTTTTTCATATACCAGAAATGTTTGAAGCTACTGACTGAATGAAAGGAGCTGGCATCTCACTCTCTTTGAATCTTCTTTATCATGCTAGGATTAACAGGAAAAAGCTAAAAATTTCAGAATTGCACCTTGCAATGTGGAGATATTACTGTTTGTGCATTTACAATATTCATTGATTTTTGCCATTGAAAAACATGTTTTTCATATACCAGAAATGTTTGAAGCTACTGACTGAATGAAAGGAGCTGGCATCTCACTCTCTTTGAATCTTCTTTATCATGCTAGGATTAACAGGAAAAAGCTAAAAATTTCAGAATTGCACCGTGCAATGTGGAGATATTACTGTTTGTGCATTTACAATATTCATTGATTTTTGCCATTGAAAAACATGTTTTTCATATACCAGAAATGTTTGAAGCTACTGACTGAATGAAAGGAGCTGGCATCTCACTCTCTTTGAATCTTCTTTATCATGCTAGGATTAGCAGGAAAAAGCAAAAAATTTCAGAATTGCACCGTGCAATGTGGAGATATTACTGTTTGTGCATTTACAATATTCATTGATTTTTGCCATTGAAAAACATGTTTTTCATATACCAGAAATGTTTGAAGCTACTGACTGAATGAAAGGAGCTGGCATCTCACTCTCTTTGAATCTTCTTTATCATGCTAGGATTAACAGGAAAAAGCTAAAAATTTCAGAATTGCACCTTGCAATGTGGAGATATTACTGTTTGTGCATTTACAATATTCATTGATTTTTGCCATTGAAAAACGTCCAGAAATGTTTGAAGCTACTGACTGAATGAAAGGAGCTGGCATCTCACTCTCTTTGAATCTTCTTTATCATGCTAGGATTAGCAGGAAAAAGCAAAAAATTTCAGAATTGCACCGTGCAATGTGGAGATATTACTGTTTGTGCATTTACAATATTCATTGATTTTTGCCATTGAAAAACATGTTTTTCATATACCAGAAATGTTTGAAGCTACTGACTGAATGAAAGGAGCTGGCATCTCACTCTCTTTGAATCTTCTTTATCATGCTAGGATTAGCAGGAAAAAGCAAAAAATTTCAGAATTGCACCGTGCAATGTGGAGATATTACTGTTTGTGCATTTACAATATTCATTGATTTTTGCCATTGAAAAACGTCCAGAAATGTTTGAAGCTACTGACTGAATGAAAGGAGCTGGCATCTCACTCTCTTTGAATCTTCTTTATCATGCTAGGATTAGCAGGAAAAAGCAAAAAATTTCAGAATTGCACCGTGCAATGTGGAGATATTACTGTTTGTGCATTTACAATATTCATTGATTTTTGCCATTGAAAAACATGTTTTTCATATACCAGAAATGTTTGAAGCTACTGACTGAATGAAAGGAGCTGGCATCTCACTCTCTTTGAATCTTCTTTATCATGCTAGGATTAGCAGGAAAAAGCAAAAAATTTCAGAATTGCACCGTGCAATGTGGAGATATTACTGTTTGTGCATTTACAATATTCATTGATTTTTGCCATTGAAAAACATGTTTTTCATATACCAGAAATGTTTGAAGCTACTGACTGAATGAAAGGAGCTGGCATCTCACTCTCTTTGAATCTTCTTTATCATGCTAGGATTAGCAGGAAAAAGCAAAAAATTTCAGAATTGCACCGTGCAATGTGGAGATATTACTGTTTGTGCATTTACAATATTCATTGATTTTTGCCATTGAAAAACATGTTTTTCATATACCAGAAATGTTTGAAGCTACTGACTGAATGAAAGGAGCTGGCATCTCACTCTCTTTGAATCTTCTTTATCATGCTAGGATTAACAGGAAAAAGCTAAAAATTTCAGAATTGCACCTTGCAATGTGGAGATATTACTGTTTGTGCATTTACAATATTCATTGATTTTTGCCATTGAAAAACATGTTTTTCATATACCAGAAATGTTTGAAGCTACTGACTGAATGAAAGGAGCTGGCATCTCACTCTCTTTGAATCTTCTTTATCATGCTAGGATTAGCAGGAAAAAGCAAAAAATTTCAGAATTGCACCGTGCAATGTGGAGATATTACTGTTTGTGCATTTACAATATTCATTGATTTTTGCCATTGAAAAACGTCCAGAAATGTTTGAAGCTACTGACTGAATGAAAGGAGCTGGCATCTCACTCTCTTTGAATCTTCTTTATCATGCTAGGATTAGCAGGAAAAAGCAAAAAATTTCAGAATTGCACCGTGCAATGTGGAGATATTACTGTTTGTGCATTTACAATATTCATTGATTTTTGCCATTGAAAAACATGTTTTTCATATACCAGAAATGTTTGAAGCTACTGACTGAATCTAAGGAGCTGGCATCTCACTCTCTTTGAATCTTCTTTATCATGCTAGGATTAACAGGAAAAAGCTAAAAATTTCAGAATTGCACCTTGCAATGTGGAGATATTACTGTTTGTGCATTTACAATATTCATTGATTTTTGCCATTGAAAAACATGTTTTTCATATACCAGAAATGTTTGAAGCTACTGACTGAATGAAAGGAGCTGGCATCTCACTCTCTTTGAATCTTCTTTATCATGCTAGGATTAACAGGAAAAAGCTAAAAATTTCAGAATTGCACCGTGCAATGTGGAGATATTACTGTTTGTGCATTTACAATATTCATTGATTTTTGCCATTGAAAAACATGTTTTTCATATACCAGAAATGTTTGAAGCTACTGACTGAATGAAAGGAGCTGGCATCTCACTCTCTTTGAATCTTCTTTATCATGCTAGGATTAGCAGGAAAAAGCAAAAAATTTCAGAATTGCACCGTGCAATGTGGAGATATTACTGTTTGTGCATTTACAATATTCATTGATTTTTGCCATTGAAAAACATGTTTTTCATATACCAGAAATGTTTGAAGCTACTGACTGAATGAAAGGAGCTGGCATCTCACTCTCTTTGAATCTTCTTTATCATGCTAGGATTAGCAGGAAAAAGCAAAAAATTTCAGAATTGCACCGTGCAATGTGGAGATATTACTGTTTGTGCATTTACAATATTCATTGATTTTTGCCATTGAAAAACATGTTTTTCATATACCAGAAATGTTTGAAGCTACTGACTGAATGAAAGGAGCTGGCATCTCACTCTCTTTGAATCTTCTTTATCATGCTAGGATTAGCAGGAAAAAGCAAAAAATTTCAGAATTGCACCGTGCAATGTGGAGATATTACTGTTTGTGCATTTACAATATTCATTGATTTTTGCCATTGAAAAACATGTTTTTCATATACCAGAAATGTTTGAAGCTACTGACTGAATGAAAGGAGCTGGCATCTCACTCTCTTTGAATCTTCTTTATCATGCTAGGATTAACAGGAAAAAGCTAAAAATTTCAGAATTGCACCTTGCAATGTGGAGATATTACTGTTTGTGCATTTACAATATTCATTGATTTTTGCCATTGAAAAACATGTTTTTCATATACCAGAAATGTTTGAAGCTACTGACTGAATGAAAGGAGCTGGCATCTCACTCTCTTTGAATCTTCTTTATCATGCTAGGATTAGCAGGAAAAAGCAAAAAATTTCAGAATTGCACCGTGCAATGTGGAGATATTACTGTTTGTGCATTTACAATATTCATTGATTTTTGCCATTGAAAAACGTCCAGAAATGTTTGAAGCTACTGACTGAATGAAAGGAGCTGGCATCTCACTCTCTTTGAATCTTCTTTATCATGCTAGGATTAGCAGGAAAAAGCAAAAAATTTCAGAATTGCACCGTGCAATGTGGAGATATTACTGTTTGTGCATTTACAATATTCATTGATTTTTGCCATTGAAAAACATGTTTTTCATATACCAGAAATGTTTGAAGCTACTGACTGAATCTAAGGAGCTGGCATCTCACTCTCTTTGAATCTTCTTTATCATGCTAGGATTAACAGGAAAAAGCTAAAAATTTCAGAATTGCACCTTGCAATGTGGAGATATTACTGTTTGTGCATTTACAATATTCATTGATTTTTGCCATTGAAAAACATGTTTTTCATATACCAGAAATGTTTGAAGCTACTGACTGAATGAAAGGAGCTGGCATCTCACTCTCTTTGAATCTTCTTTATCATGCTAGGATTAACAGGAAAAAGCTAAAAATTTCAGAATTGCACCGTGCAATGTGGAGATATTACTGTTTGTGCATTTACAATATTCATTGATTTTTGCCATTGAAAAACATGTTTTTCATATACCAGAAATGTTTGAAGCTACTGACTGAATGAAAGGAGCTGGCATCTCACTCTCTTTGAATCTTCTTTATCATGCTAGGATTAGCAGGAAAAAGCAAAAAATTTCAGAATTGCACCGTGCAATGTGGAGATATTACTGTTTGTGCATTTACAATATTCATTGATTTTTGCCATTGAAAAACATGTTTTTCATATACCAGAAATGTTTGAAGCTACTGACTGAATGAAAGGAGCTGGCATCTCACTCTCTTTGAATCTTCTTTATCATGCTAGGATTAACAGGAAAAAGCTAAAAATTTCAGAATTGCACCTTGCAATGTGGAGATATTACTGTTTGTGCATTTACAATATTCATTGATTTTTGCCATTGAAAAACGTCCAGAAATGTTTGAAGCTACTGACTGAATGAAAGGAGCTGGCATCTCACTCTCTTTGAATCTTCTTTATCATGCTAGGATTAGCAGGAAAAAGCAAAAAATTTCAGAATTGCACCGTGCAATGTGGAGATATTACTGTTTGTGCATTTACAATATTCATTGATTTTTGCCATTGAAAAACATGTTTTTCATATACCAGAAATGTTTGAAGCTACTGACTGAATGAAAGGAGCTGGCATCTCACTCTCTTTGAATCTTCTTTATCATGCTAGGATTAGCAGGAAAAAGCAAAAAATTTCAGAATTGCACCGTGCAATGTGGAGATATTACTGTTTGTGCATTTACAATATTCATTGATTTTTGCCATTGAAAAACGTCCAGAAATGTTTGAAGCTACTGACTGAATGAAAGGAGCTGGCATCTCACTCTCTTTGAATCTTCTTTATCATGCTAGGATTAGCAGGAAAAAGCAAAAAATTTCAGAATTGCACCGTGCAATGTGGAGATATTACTGTTTGTGCATTTACAATATTCATTGATTTTTGCCATTGAAAAACATGTTTTTCATATACCAGAAATGTTTGAAGCTACTGACTGAATGAAAGGAGCTGGCATCTCACTCTCTTTGAATCTTCTTTATCATGCTAGGATTAGCAGGAAAAAGCAAAAAATTTCAGAATTGCACCGTGCAATGTGGAGATATTACTGTTTGTGCATTTACAATATTCATTGATTTTTGCCATTGAAAAACATGTTTTTCATATACCAGAAATGTTTGAAGCTACTGACTGAATGAAAGGAGCTGGCATCTCACTCTCTTTGAATCTTCTTTATCATGCTAGGATTAGCAGGAAAAAGCAAAAAATTTCAGAATTGCACCGTGCAATGTGGAGATATTACTGTTTGTGCATTTACAATATTCATTGATTTTTGCCATTGAAAAACATGTTTTTCATATACCAGAAATGTTTGAAGCTACTGACTGAATGAAAGGAGCTGGCATCTCACTCTCTTTGAATCTTCTTTATCATGCTAGGATTAACAGGAAAAAGCTAAAAATTTCAGAATTGCACCTTGCAATGTGGAGATATTACTGTTTGTGCATTTACAATATTCATTGATTTTTGCCATTGAAAAACATGTTTTTCATATACCAGAAATGTTTGAAGCTACTGACTGAATGAAAGGAGCTGGCATCTCACTCTCTTTGAATCTTCTTTATCATGCTAGGATTAGCAGGAAAAAGCAAAAAATTTCAGAATTGCACCGTGCAATGTGGAGATATTACTGTTTGTGCATTTACAATATTCATTGATTTTTGCCATTGAAAAACGTCCAGAAATGTTTGAAGCTACTGACTGAATGAAAGGAGCTGGCATCTCACTCTCTTTGAATCTTCTTTATCATGCTAGGATTAGCAGGAAAAAGCAAAAAATTTCAGAATTGCACCGTGCAATGTGGAGATATTACTGTTTGTGCATTTACAATATTCATTGATTTTTGCCATTGAAAAACATGTTTTTCATATACCAGAAATGTTTGAAGCTACTGACTGAATCTAAGGAGCTGGCATCTCACTCTCTTTGAATCTTCTTTATCATGCTAGGATTAACAGGAAAAAGCTAAAAATTTCAGAATTGCACCTTGCAATGTGGAGATATTACTGTTTGTGCATTTACAATATTCATTGATTTTTGCCATTGAAAAACATGTTTTTCATATACCAGAAATGTTTGAAGCTACTGACTGAATGAAAGGAGCTGGCATCTCACTCTCTTTGAATCTTCTTTATCATGCTAGGATTAGCAGGAAAAAGCAAAAAATTTCAGAATTGCACCTTGCAATGTGGAGATATTACTGTTTGTGCATTTACAATATTGATTGATTTTTGCCATTGAAAAACATGTTTTTCATATACCAGAAATGTTTGAAGCTACTGACTGAATGAAAGGAGCTGGCATCTCACTCTCTTTGAATCTTCTTTATCATGCTAGGATTAGCAGGAAAAAGCTAAAAATTTCAGAATTGCACCGTGCAATGTGGAGATATTACTGTTTGTGCATTTACAATATTCATTGATTTTTGCCATTGAAAAACATGTTTTTCATATACCAGAAATGTTTGAAGCTACTGACTGAATGAAAGGAGCTGGCATCTCACTCTCTTTGAATCTTCTTTATCATGCTAGGATTAGCAGGAAAAAGCAAAAAATTTCAGAATTGCACCTTGCAATGTGGAGATATTACTGTTTGTGCATTTACAATATTCATTGATTTTTGCCATTGAAAAACGTCCAGAAATGTTTGAAGCTACTGACTGAATGAAAGGAGCTGGCATCTCACTCTCTTTGAATCTTCTTTATCATGCTAGGATTAGCAGGAAAAAGCAAAAAATTTCAGAATTGCACCGTGCAATGTGGAGATATTACTGTTTGTGCATTTACAATATTCATTGATTTTTGCCATTGAAAAACATGTTTTTCATATACCAGAAATGTTTGAAGCTACTGACTGAATGAAAGGAGCTGGCTTCTCACTCTCTTTGAATCTTCTTTATCATGCTAGGATTAGCAGGAAAAAGCAAAAAATTTCAGAATTGCACCTTGCAATGTGGAGATATTACTGTTTGTGCATTTACAATATTCATTGATTTTTGCCATTGAAAAACGTCCAGAAATGTTTGAAGCTACTGACTGAATGAAAGGAGCTGGCATCTCACTCTCTTTGAATCTTCTTTATCATGCTAGGATTAGCAGGAAAAAGCAAAAAATTTCAGAATTGCACCGTGCAATGTGGAGATATTACTGTTTGTGCATTTACAATATTCATTGATTTTTGCCATTGAAAAACATGTTTTTCATATACCAGAAATGTTTGAAGCTACTGACTGAATGAAAGGAGCTGGCATCTCACTCTCTTTGAATCTTCTTTATCATGCTAGGATTAACAGGAAAAAGCAAAAAATTTCAGAATTGCACCTTGCAATGTGGAGATATTACTGTTTGTGCATTTACAATATTCATTGATTTTTGCCATTGAAAAACATGTTTTTCATATACCAGAAATGTTTGAAGCTACTGACTGAATGAAAGGAGCTGGCATCTCACTCTCTTTGAATCTTCTTTATCATGCTAGGATTAGCAGGAAAAAGCAAAAAATTTCAGAATTGCACCGTGCAATGTGGAGATATTACTGTTTGTGCATTTACAATATTCATTGATTTTTGCCATTGAAAAACGTCCAGAAATGTTTGAAGCTACTGACTGAATGAAAGGAGCTGGCATCTCACTCTCTTTGAATCTTCTTTATCATGCTAGGATTAGCAGGAAAAAGCAAAAAATTTCAGAATTGCACCGTGCAATGTGGAGATATTACTGTTTGTGCATTTACAATATTCATTGATTTTTGCCATTGAAAAACATGTTTTTCATATACCAGAAATGTTTGAAGCTACTGACTGAATGAAAGGAGCTGGCATCTCACTCTCTTTGAATCTTCTTTATCATGCTAGGATTAGCAGGAAAAAGCAAAAAATTTCAGAATTGCACCGTGCAATGTGGAGATATTACTGTTTGTGCATTTACAATATTCATTGATTTTTGCCATTGAAAAACGTCCAGAAATGTTTGAAGCTACTGACTGAATGAAAGGAGCTGGCATCTCACTCTCTTTGAATCTTCTTTATCATGCTAGGATTAGCAGGAAAAAGCAAAAAATTTCAGAATTGCACCGTGCAATTTGGAGATATTACTGTTTGTGCATTTACAATATTCATTGATTTTTGCCATTGAAAAACATGTTTTTCATATACCAGAAATGTTTGAAGCTACTGACTGAATGAAAGGAGCTGGCATCTCACTCTCTTTGAATCTTCTTTATCATGCTAGGATTAGCAGGAAAAAGCAAAAAATTTCAGAATTGCACCGTGCAATGTGGAGATATTACTGTTTGTGCATTTACAATATTCATTGATTTTTGCCATTGAAAAACATGTTTTTCATATACCAGAAATGTTTGAAGCTACTGACTGAATGAAAGGAGCTGGCATCTCACTCTCTTTGAATCTTCTTTATCATGCTAGGATTAGCAGGAAAAAGCTAAAAATTTCAGAATTGCACCGTGCAATGTGGAGATATTACTGTTTGTGCATTTACAATATTCATTGATTTTTGCCATTGAAAAACGTCCAGAAATGTTTGAAGCTACTGACTGAATGAAAGGAGCTGGCATCTCACTCTCTTTGAATCTTCTTTATCATGCTAGGATTAACAGGAAAAAGCTAAAAATTTCAGAATTGCACCGTGCAATGTGGAGATATTACTGTTTGTGCATTTACAATATTCATTGATTTTTGCCATTGAAAAACATGTTTTTCATATACCAGAAATGTTTGAAGCTACTGACTGAATGAAAGGAGCTGGCATCTCACTCTCTTTGAATCTTCTTTATCATGCTAGGATTAGCAGGAAAAAGCAAAAAATTTCAGAATTGCACCGTGCAATGTGGAGATATTACTGTTTGTGCATTTACAATATTCATTGATTTTTGCCATTGAAAAACATGTTTTTCATATACCAGAAATGTTTGAAGCTACTGACTGAATGAAAGGAGCTGGCATCTCACTCTCTTTGAATCTTCTTTATCATGCTAGGATTAACAGGAAAAAGCTAAAAATTTCAGAATTGCACCTTGCAATGTGGAGATATTACTGTTTGTGCATTTACAATATTCATTGATTTTTGCCATTGAAAAACATGTTTTTCATATACCAGAAATGTTTGAAGCTACTGACTGAATGAAAGGAGCTGGCATCTCACTCTCTTTGAATCTTCTTTATCATGCTAGGATTAGCAGGAAAAAGCAAAAAATTTCAGAATTGCACCGTGCAATGTGGAGATATTACTGTTTGTGCATTTACAATATTCATTGATTTTTGCCATTGAAAAACGTCCAGAAATGTTTGAAGCTACTGACTGAATGAAAGGAGCTGGCATCTCACTCTCTTTGAATCTTCTTTATCATGCTAGGATTAGCAGGAAAAAGCAAAAAATTTCAGAATTGCACCGTGCAATGTGGAGATATTACTGTTTGTGCATTTACAATATTCATTGATTTTTGCCATTGAAAAACATGTTTTTCATATACCAGAAATGTTTGAAGCTACTGACTGAATGAAAGGAGCTGGCATCTCACTCTCTTTGAATCTTCTTTATCATGCTAGGATTAACAGGAAAAAGCTAAAAATTTCAGAATTGCACCTTGCAATGTGGAGATATTACTGTTTGTGCATTTACAATATTCATTGATTTCTGCCATTGAAAGACATGTTTTTCATATACCAGAAATGTTTGAAGCTACTGACTGAATGAAAGGAGCTGGCATCTCACTCTCTTTGAATCTTCTTTATCATGCTAGGATTAGCAGGAAAAAGCAAAAAATTTCAGAATTGCACCTTGCAATGTGGAGATATTACTGTTTGTGCATTTACAATATTCATTGATTTTTGCCATTGAAAAACGTCCAGAAATGTTTGAAGCTACTGACTGAATGAAAGGAGCTGGCATCTCACTCTCTTTGAATCTTCTTTATCATGCTAGGATTAGCAGGAAAAAGCAAAAAATTTCAGAATTGCACCGTGCAATGTGGAGATATTACTGTTTGTGCATTTACAATATTCATTGATTTTTGCCATTGAAAAACATGTTTTTCATATACCAGAAATGTTTGAAGCTACTGACTGAATGAAAGGAGCTGGCTTCTCACTCTCTTTGAATCTTCTTTATCATGCTAGGATTAGCAGGAAAAAGCAAAAAATTTCAGAATTGCACCTTGCAATGTGGAGATATTACTGTTTGTGCATTTACAATATTCATTGATTTTTGCCATTGAAAAACGTCCAGAAATGTTTGAAGCTACTGACTGAATGAAAGGAGCTGGCATCTCACTCTCTTTGAATCTTCTTTATCATGCTAGGATTAGCAGGAAAAAGCAAAAAATTTCAGAATTGCACCGTGCAATGTGGAGATATTACTGTTTGTGCATTTACAATATTCATTGATTTTTGCCATTGAAAAACATGTTTTTCATATACCAGAAATGTTTGAAGCTACTGACTGAATGAAAGGAGCTGGCATCTCACTCTCTTTGAATCTTCTTTATCATGCTAGGATTAACAGGAAAAAGCAAAAAATTTCAGAATTGCACCTTGCAATGTGGAGATATTACTGTTTGTGCATTTACAATATTCATTGATTTTTGCCATTGAAAAACATGTTTTTCATATACCAGAAATGTTTGAAGCTACTGACTGAATGAAAGGAGCTGGCATCTCACTCTCTTTGAATCTTCTTTATCATGCTAGGATTAGCAGGAAAAAGCAAAAAATTTCAGAATTGCACCGTGCAATGTGGAGATATTACTGTTTGTGCATTTACAATATTCATTGATTTTTGCCATTGAAAAACGTCCAGAAATGTTTGAAGCTACTGACTGAATGAAAGGAGCTGGCATCTCACTCTCTTTGAATCTTCTTTATCATGCTAGGATTAGCAGGAAAAAGCAAAAAATTTCAGAATTGCACCGTGCAATGTGGAGATATTACTGTTTGTGCATTTACAATATTCATTGATTTTTGCCATTGAAAAACATGTTTTTCATATACCAGAAATGTTTGAAGCTACTGACTGAATGAAAGGAGCTGGCATCTCACTCTCTTTGAATCTTCTTTATCATGCTAGGATTAGCAGGAAAAAGCAAAAAATTTCAGAATTGCACCGTGCAATGTGGAGATATTACTGTTTGTGCATTTACAATATTCATTGATTTTTGCCATTGAAAAACGTCCAGAAATGTTTGAAGCTACTGACTGAATGAAAGGAGCTGGCATCTCACTCTCTTTGAATCTTCTTTATCATGCTAGGATTAGCAGGAAAAAGCAAAAAATTTCAGAATTGCACCGTGCAATGTGGAGATATTACTGTTTGTGCATTTACAATATTCATTGATTTTTGCCATTGAAAAACATGTTTTTCATATACCAGAAATGTTTGAAGCTACTGACTGAATGAAAGGAGCTGGCATCTCACTCTCTTTGAATCTTCTTTATCATGCTAGGATTAGCAGGAAAAAGCAAAAAATTTCAGAATTGCACCGTGCAATGTGGAGATATTACTGTTTGTGCATTTACAATATTCATTGATTTTTGCCATTGAAAAACATGTTTTTCATATACCAGAAATGTTTGAAGCTACTGACTGAATGAAAGGAGCTGGCATCTCACTCTCTTTGAATCTTCTTTATCATGCTAGGATTAGCAGGAAAAAGCTAAAAATTTCAGAATTGCACCGTGCAATGTGGAGATATTACTGTTTGTGCATTTACAATATTCATTGATTTTTGCCATTGAAAAACGTCCAGAAATGTTTGAAGCTACTGACTGAATGAAAGGAGCTGGCATCTCACTCTCTTTGAATCTTCTTTATCATGCTAGGATTAACAGGAAAAAGCTAAAAATTTCAGAATTGCACCGTGCAATGTGGAGATATTACTGTTTGTGCATTTACAATATTCATTGATTTTTGCCATTGAAAAACATGTTTTTCATATACCAGAAATGTTTGAAGCTACTGACTGAATGAAAGGAGCTGGCATCTCACTCTCTTTGAATCTTCTTTATCATGCTAGGATTAGCAGGAAAAAGCAAAAAATTTCAGAATTGCACCGTGCAATGTGGAGATATTACTGTTTGTGCATTTACAATATTCATTGATTTTTGCCATTGAAAAACATGTTTTTCATATACCAGAAATGTTTGAAGCTACTGACTGAATGAAGGGAGCTGGCATCTCACTCTCTTTGAATCTTCTTTATCATGCTAGGATTAACAGGAAAAAGCTAAAAATTTCAGAATTGCACCTTGCAATGTGGAGATATTACTGTTTGTGCATTTACAATATTCATTGATTTTTGCCATTGAAAAACATGTTTTTCATATACCTGAAATGTTTGAAGCTACTGACTAAATGAAAGGAGCTGGCATCTCACTCTCTTTGAATCTTCTTTATCATGCTAGGATTAGCAGGAAAAAGCAAAAAATTTCAGAATTGCACCGTGCAATGTGGAGATATTACTGTTTGTGCATTTACAATATTCATTGATTTTTGCCATTGAAAAACGTCCAGAAATGTTTGAAGCTACTGACTGAATGAAAGGAGCTGGCATCTCACTCTCTTTGAATCTTCTTTATCATGCTAGGATTAGCAGGAAAAAGCAAAAAATTTCAGAATTGCACCGTGCAATGTGGAGATATTACTGTTTGTGCATTTACAATATTCATTGATTTTTGCCATTGAAAAACATGTTTTTCATATACCAGAAATGTTTGAAGCTACTGACTGAATGAAAGGAGCTGGCATCTCACTCTCTTTGAATCTTCTTTATCATGCTAGGATTAGCAGGAAAAAGCAAAAAATTTCAGAATTGCACCTTGCAATGTGGAGATATTACTGTTTGTGCATTTACAATATTCATTGATTTTTGCCATTGAAAAACATGTTTTTCATATACCAGAAATGTTTGAAGCTACTGACTGAATGAAAGGAGCTGGCATCTCACTCTCTTTGAATCTTCTTTATCATGCTAGGATTAGCAGGAAAAAGCTAAAAATTTCAGAATTGCACCGTGCAATGTGGAGATATTACTGTTTGTGCATTTACAATATTCATTGATTTTTGCCATTGAAAAACATGTTTTTCATATACCAGAAATGTTTGAAGCTACTGACTGAATGAAAGGAGCTGGCATCTCACTCTCTTTGAATCTTCTTTATCATGCTAGGATTAGCAGGAAAAAGCAAAAAATTTCAGAATTGCACCTTGCAATGTGGAGATATTACTGTTTGTGCATTTACAATATTCATTGATTTTTGCCATTGAAAAACGTCCAGAAATGTTTGAAGCTACTGACTGAATGAAAGGAGCTGGCATCTCACTCTCTTTGAATCTTCTTTATCATGCTAGGATTAGCAGGAAAAAGCAAAAAATTTCAGAATTGCACCGTGCAATGTGGAGATATTACTGTTTGTGCATTTACAATATTCAATGATTTTTGCCATTGAAAAACATGTTTTTCATATACCAGAAATGTTTGAAGCTACTGACTGAATGAAAGGAGCTGGCATCTCACTCTCTTTGAATCTTCTTTATCATGCTAGGATTAACAGGAAAAAGCAAAAAATTTCAGAATTGCACCTTGCAATGTGGAGATATTACTGTTTGTGCATTTACAATATTCATTGATTTTTGCCATTGAAAAACATGTTTTTCATATACCAGAAATGTTTGAAGCTACTGACTGAATGAAAGGAGCTGGCATCTCACTCTCTTTGAATCTTCTTTATCATGCTAGGATTAACAGGAAAAAGCTAAAAATTTCAGAATTGCACCGTGCAATGTGGAGATATTACTGTTTGTGCATTTACAATATTCATTGATTTTTGCCATTGAAAAACATGTTTTTCATATACCAGAAATGTTTGAAGCTACTGACTGAATGAAAGGAGCTGGCATCTCACTCTCTTTGAATCTTCTTTATCATGCTAGGATTAGCAGGAAAAAGCAAAAAATTTCAGAATTGCACCTTGCAATGTGGAGATATTACTGTTTGTGCATTTACAATATTCATTGATTTTTGCCATTGAAAAACGTCCAGAAATGTTTGAAGCTACTGACTGAATGAAAGGAGCTGGCATCTCACTCTCTTTGAATCTTCTTTATCATGCTAGGATTAGCAGGAAAAAGCAAAAAATTTCAGAATTGCACCGTGCAATGTGGAGATATTACTGTTTGTGCATTTACAATATTCATTGATTTTTGCCATTGAAAAACATGTTTTTCATATACCAGAAATGTTTGAAGCTACTGACTGAATGAAAGGAGCTGGCATCTCACTCTCTTTGAATCTTCTTTATCATGCTAGGATTAGCAGGAAAAAGCTAAAAATGTCAGAATTGCACCGTGCAATGTGGAGATATTACTGTTTGTGCATTTACAATATTCATTGATTTTTGCCATTGAAAAACATGTTTTTCATATACCAGAAATGTTTGAAGCTACTGACTGAATGAAAGGAGCTGGCATCTCACTCTCTTTGAATCTTCTTTATCATGCTAGGATTAGCAGGAAAAAGCAAAAAATTTCAGAATTGCACCGTGCAATGTGGAGATATTACTGTTTGTGCATTTACAATATTCATTGATTTTTGCCATTGAAAAACGTCCAGAAATGTTTGAAGCTACTGACTGAATGAAAGGAGCTGGCATCTCACTCTCTTTGAATCTTCTTTATCATGCTAGGATTAACAGGAAAAAGCAAAAAATTTCAGAATTGCACCTTGCAATGTGGAGATATTACTGTTTGTGCATTTACAATATTCATTGATTTTTGCCATTGAAAAACATATTTTTCATATACCAGAAATGTTTGAAGCTACTGACTGAATGAAAGGAGCTGGCATCTCACTCTCTTTGAATCTTCTTTATCATGCTAGGATTAACAGGAAAAAGCAAAAAATTTCAGAATTGCACCGTGCAATGTGGAGATATTACTGTTTGTGCATTTACAATATTCATTGATTTTTGCCATTGAAAAACGTCCAGAAATGTTTGAAGCTACTGACTGAATGAAAGGAGCTGGCATCTCACTCTCTTTGAATCTTCTTTATCATGCTAGGATTAGCAGGAAAAAGCTAAAAATTTCAGAATTGCACCGTGCAATGTGGAGATATTACTGTTTGTGCATTTACAATATTCATTGATTTTTGCCATTGAAAAACATGTTTTTCATATACCAGAAATGTTTGAAGCTACTGACTGAATGAAAGGAGCTGGCATCTCACTCTCTTTGAATCTTCTTTATCATGCTAGGATTAGCAGGAAAAAGCTAAAAATTTCAGAATTGCACCGTGCAATGTGGAGATATTACTGTTTGTGCATTTACAATATTCATTGATTTTTGCCATTGAAAAACATGTTTTTCATATACCAGAAATGTTTGAAGCTACTGACTGAATGAAAGGAGCTGGCATCTCACTCTCTTTGAATCTTCTTTATCATGCTAGGATTAACAGGAAAAAGCTAAAAATTTCAGAATTGCACCGTGCAATGTGGAGATATTACTGTTTGTGCATTTACAATATTCATTGATTTTTGCCATTGAAAAACGTGTTTTTCATATACCAGAAATGTTTGAAGCTACTGACTGAATGAAAGGAGCTGGCATCTCACTCTCTTTGAATCTTCTTTATCATGCTAGGATTAGCAGGAAAAAGCAAAAAATTTCAGAATTGCACCTTGCAATGTGGAGATATTACTGTTTGTGCATTTACAATATTCATTGATTTTTGCCATTGAAAAACGTCCAGAAATGTTTGAAGCTACTGACTGAATGAAAGGAGCTGGCATCTCACTCTCTTTGAATCTTCTTTATCATGCTAGGATTAGCAGGAAAAAGCAAAAAATTTCAGAATTGCACCGTGTAATGTGGAGATATTACTGTTTGTGCATTTACAATATTCATTGATTTTTGCCACTGAAAAACATGTTTTTCATATACCAGAAATGTTTGAAGCTACTGACTGAATGAAAGGAGCTGGCATCTCACTCTCTTTGAATCTTCTTTATCATGCTAGGATTAACAGGAAAAAGCAAAAAATTTCAGAATTGCACCTTGCAATGTGGAGATATTACTGTTTGTGCATTTACAATATTCATTGATTTTTGCCATTGAAAAACATGTTTTTCATATACCAGAAATGTTTGAAGCTACTGACTGAATGAAAGGAGCTGGCATCTCACTCTCTTTGAATCTTCTTTATCATGCTAGGATTAACAGGAAAAAGCTAAAAATTTCAGAATTGCACCGTGCAATGTGGAGATATTACTGTTTGTGCATTTACAATATTCATTGATTTTTGCCATTGAAAAACATGTTTTTCATATACCAGAAATGTTTGAAGCTACTGACTGAATGAAAGGAGCTGGCATCTCACTCTCTTTGAATCTTCTTTATCATGCTAGGATTAGCAGGAAAAAGCAAAAAATTTCAGAATTGCACCTTGCAATGTGGAGATATTACTGTTTGTGCATTTACAATATTCATTGATTTTTGCCATTGAAAAACGTCCAGAAATGTTTGAAGCTACTGACTGAATGAAAGGAGCTGGCATCTCACTCTCTTTGAATCTTCTTTATCATGCTAGGATTAGCAGGAAAAAGCAAAAAATTTCAGAATTGCACCGTGCAATGTGGAGATATTACTGTTTGTGCATTTACAATATTCATTGATTTTTGCCATTGAAAAACATGTTTTTCATATACCAGAAATGTTTGAAGCTACTGACTGAATGAAAGGAGCTGGCATCTCACTCTCTTTGAATCTTCTTTATCATGCTAGGATTAACAGGAAAAAGCAAAAAATTTCAGAATTGCACCTTGCAATGTGGAGATATTACTGTTTGTGCATTTACAATATTCATTGATTTTTGCCATTGAAAAACATGTTTTTCATATACCAGAAATGTTTGAAGCTACTGACTGAATGAAAGGAGCTGGCATCTCACTCTCTTTGAATCTTCTTTATCATGCTAGGATTAACAGGAAAAAGCTAAAAATTTCAGAATTGCACCGTGCAATGTGGAGATATTACTGTTTGTGCATTTACAATATTCATTGATTTTTGCCATTGAAAAACATGTTTTTCATATACCAGAAATGTTTGAAGCTACTGACTGAATGAAAGGAGCTGGCATCTCACTCTCTTTGAATCTTCTTTATCATGCTAGGATTAGCAGGAAAAAGCAAAAAATTTCAGAATTGCACCTTGCAATGTGGAGATATTACTGTTTGTGCATTTACAATATTCATTGATTTTTGCCATTGAAAAACGTCCAGAAATGTTTGAAGCTACTGACTGAATGAAAGGAGCTGGCATCTCACTCTCTTTGAATCTTCTTTATCATGCTAGGATTAGCAGGAAAAAGCAAAAAATTTCAGAATTGCACCGTGCAATGTGGAGATATTACTGTTTGTGCATTTACAATATTCATTGATTTTTGCCATTGAAAAACATGTTTTTCATATACCAGAAATGTTTGAAGCTACTGACTGAATGAAAGGAGCTGGCATCTCACTCTCTTTGAATCTTCTTTATCATGCTAGGATTAGCAGGAAAAAGCTAAAAATGTCAGAATTGCACCGTGCAATGTGGAGATATTACTGTTTGTGCATTTACAATATTCATTGATTTTTGCCATTGAAAAACATGTTTTTCATATACCAGAAATGTTTGAAGCTACTGACTGAATGAAAGGAGCTGGCATCTCACTCTCTTTGAATCTTCTTTATCATGCTAGGATTAGCAGGAAAAAGCAAAAAATTTCAGAATTGCACCGTGCAATGTGGAGATATTACTGTTTGTGCATTTACAATATTCATTGATTTTTGCCATTGAAAAACGTCCAGAAATGTTTGAAGCTACTGACTGAATGAAAGGAGCTGGCATCTCACTCTCTTTGAATCTTCTTTATCATGCTAGGATTAACAGGAAAAAGCAAAAAATTTCAGAATTGCACCTTGCAATGTGGAGATATTACTGTTTGTGCATTTACAATATTCATTGATTTTTGCCATTGAAAAACATGTTTTTCATATACCAGAAATGTTTGAAGCTACTGACTGAATGAAAGGAGCTGGCATCTCACTCTCTTTGAATCTTCTTTATCATGCTAGGATTAACAGGAAAAAGCTAAAAATTTCAGAATTGCACCGTGCAATGTGGAGATATTACTGTTTGTGCATTTACAATATTCATTGATTTTTGCCATTGAAAAACGTGTTTTTCATATACCAGAAATGTTTGAAGCTACTGACTGAATGAAAGGAGCTGGCATCTCACTCTCTTTGAATCTTCTTTATCATGCTAGGATTAGCAGGAAAAAGCAAAAAATTTCAGAATTGCACCTTGCAATGTGGAGATATTACTGTTTGTGCATTTACAATATTCATTGATTTTTGCCATTGAAAAACATGTTTTTCATATACCAGAAATGTTTGAAGCTACTGACTGAATGAAAGGAGCTGGCATCTCACTCTCTTTGAATCTTCTTTATCATGCTAGGATTAACAGGAAAAAGCTAAAAATTTCAGAATTGCACCGTGCAATGTGGAGATATTACTGTTTGTGCATTTACAATATTCATTGATTTTTGCCATTGAAAAACATGTTTTTCATATACCAGAAATGTTTGAAGCTACTGACTGAATGAAAGGAGCTGGCATCTCACTCTCTTTGAATCTTCTTTATCATGCTAGGATTAGCAGGAAAAAGCAAAAAATTTCAGAATTGCACCTTGCAATGTGGAGATATTACTGTTTGTGCATTTACAATATTCATTGATTTTTGCCATTGAAAAACGTCCAGAAATGTTTGAAGCTACTGACTGAATGAAAGGAGCTGGCATCTCACTCTCTTTGAATCTTCTTTATCATGCTAGGATTAGCAGGAAAAAGCAAAAAATTTCAGAATTGCACCGTGCAATGTGGAGATATTACTGTTTGTGCATTTACAATATTCATTGATTTTTGCCATTGAAAAACATGTTTTTCATATACCAGAAATGTTTGAAGCTACTGACTGAATGAAAGGAGCTGGCATCTCACTCTCTTTGAATCTTCTTTATCATGCTAGGATTAGCAGGAAAAAGCTAAAAATGTCAGAATTGCACCGTGCAATGTGGAGATATTACTGTTTGTGCATTTACAATATTCATTGATTTTTGCCATTGAAAAACATGTTTTTCATATACCAGAAATGTTTGAAGCTACTGACTGAATGAAAGGAGCTGGCATCTCACTCTCTTTGAATCTTCTTTATCATGCTAGGATTAGCAGGAAAAAGCAAAAAATTTCAGAATTGCACCGTGCAATGTGGAGATATTACTGTTTGTGCATTTACAATATTCATTGATTTTTGCCATTGAAAAACGTCCAGAAATGTTTGAAGCTACTGACTGAATGAAAGGAGCTGGCATCTCACTCTCTTTGAATCTTCTTTATCATGCTAGGATTAACAGGAAAAAGCAAAAAATTTCAGAATTGCACCTTGCAATGTGGAGATATTACTGTTTGTGCATTTACAATATTCATTGATTTTTGCCATTGAAAAACATGTTTTTCATATACCAGAAATGTTTGAAGCTACTGACTGAATGAAAGGAGCTGGCATCTCACTCTCTTTGAATCTTCTTTATCATGCTAGGATTAACAGGAAAAAGCAAAAAATTTCAGAATTGCACCGTGCAATGTGGAGATATTACTGTTTGTGCATTTACAATATTCATTGATTTTTGCCATTGAAAAACGTCCAGAAATGTTTGAAGCTACTGACTGAATGAAAGGAGCTGGCATCTCACTCTCTTTGAATCTTCTTTATCATGCTAGGATTAGCAGGAAAAAGCTAAAAATTTCAGAATTGCACCGTGCAATGTGGAGATATTACTGTTTGTGCATTTACAATATTCATTGATTTTTGCCATTGAAAAACATGTTTTTCATATACCAGAAATGTTTGAAGCTACTGACTGAATGAAAGGAGCTGGCATCTCACTCTCTTTGAATCTTCTTTATCATGCTAGGATTAGCAGGAAAAAGCTAAAAATTTCAGAATTGCACCGTGCAATGTGGAGATATTACTGTTTGTGCATTTACAATATTCATTGATTTTTGCCATTGAAAAACATGTTTTTCATATACCAGAAATGTTTGAAGCTACTGACTGAATGAAAGGAGCTGGCATCTCACTCTCTTTGAATCTTCTTTATCATGCTAGGATTAACAGGAAAAAGCTAAAAATTTCAGAATTGCACCGTGCAATGTGGAGATATTACTGTTTGTGCATTTACAATATTCATTGATTTTTGCCATTGAAAAACGTGTTTTTCATATACCAGAAATGTTTGAAGCTACTGACTGAATGAAAGGAGCTGGCATCTCACTCTCTTTGAATCTTCTTTATCATGCTAGGATTAGCAGGAAAAAGCAAAAAATTTCAGAATTGCACCGTGCAATGTGGAGATATTACTGTTTGTGCATTTACAATATTCATTGATTTTTGCCATTGAAAAACGTCCAGAAATGTTTGAAGCTACTGACTGAATGAAAGGAGCTGGCATCTCACTCTCTTTGAATCTTCTTTATCATGCTAGGATTAGCAGGAAAAAGCTAAAAATTTCAGAATTGCACCGTGCAATGTGGAGATATTACTGTTTGTGCATTTACAATATTCATTGATTTTTGCCATTGAAAAACATGTTTTTCATATACCAGAAATGTTTGAAGCTACTGACTGAATGAAAGGAGCTGGCATCTCACTCTCTTTGAATCTTCTTTATCATGCTAGGATTAGCAGGAAAAAGCTAAAAATTTCAGAATTGCACCGTGCAATGTGGAGATATTACTGTTTGTGCATTTACAATATTCATTGATTTTTGCCATTGAAAAACATGTTTTTCATATACCAGAAATGTTTGAAGCTACTGACTGAATGAAAGGAGCTGGCATCTCACTCTCTTTGAATCTTCTTTATCATGCTAGGATTAACAGGAAAAAGCTAAAAATTTCAGAATTGCACCGTGCAATGTGGAGATATTACTGTTTGTGCATTTACAATATTCATTGATTTTTGCCATTGAAAAACATGTTTTTCATATACCAGAAATGTTTGAAGCTACTGACTGAATGAAAGGAGCTGGCATCTCACTCTCTTTGAATCTTCTTTATCATGCTAGGATTAGCAGGAAAAAGCAAAAAATTTCAGAATTGCACCTTGCAATGTGGAGATATTACTGTTTGTGCATTTACAATATTCATTGATTTTTGCCATTGAAAAACATGTTTTTCATATACCAGAAATGTTTGAAGCTACTGACTGAATGAAAGGAGCTGGCATCTCACTCTCTTTGAATCTTCTTTATCATGCTAGGATTAGCAGGAAAAAGCAAAAAATTTCAGAATTGCACCGTGCAATGTGGAGATATTACTGTTTGTGCATTTACAATATTCATTGATTTTTGCCATTGAAAAACGTCCAGAAATGTTTGAAGCTACTGACTGAATGAAAGGAGCTGGCATCTCACTCTCTTTGAATCTTCTTTATCATGCTAGGATTAGCAGGAAAAAGCAAAAAATTTCAGAATTGCACCGTGCAATGTGGAGATATTACTGTTTGTGCATTTACAATATTCATTGATTTTTGCCATTGAAAAACATGTTTTTCATATACCAGAAATGTTTGAAGCTACTGACTGAATGAAAGGAGCTGGCATCTCACTCTCTTTGAATCTTCTTTATCATGCTAGGATTAGCAGGAAAAAGCAAAAAATTTCAGAATTGCACCGTGCAATGTGGAGATATTACTGTTTGTGCATTTACAATATTCATTGATTTTTGCCATTGAAAAACATGTTTTTCATATACCAGAAATGTTTGAAGCTACTGACTGAATGAAAGGAGCTGGCATCTCACTCTCTTTGAATCTTCTTTATCATGCTAGGATTAGCAGGAAAAAGCTAAAAATTTCAGAATTGCACCGTGCAATGTGGAGATATTACTGTTTGTGCATTTACAATATTCATTGATTTTTGCCATTGAAAAACGTCCAGAAATGTTTGAAGCTACTGACTGAATGAAAGGAGCTGGCATCTCACTCTCTTTGAATCTTCTTTATCATGCTAGGATTAACAGGAAAAAGCTAAAAATTTCAGAATTGCACCGTGCAATGTGGAGATATTACTGTTTGTGCATTTACAATATTCATTGATTTTTGCCATTGAAAAACATGTTTTTCATATACCAGAAATGTTTGAAGCTACTGACTGAATGAAAGGAGCTGGCATCTCACTCTCTTTGAATCTTCTTTATCATGCTAGGATTAGCAGGAAAAAGCTAAAAATTTCAGAATTGCACCGTGCAATGTGGAGATATTACTGTTTGTGCATTTACAATATTCATTGATTTTTGCCATTGAAAAACATGTTTTTCATATACCAGAAATGTTTGAAGCTACTGACTGAATGAAAGGAGCTGGCATCTCACTCTCTTTGAATCTTCTTTATCATGCTAGGATTAACAGGAAAAAGCAAAAAATTTCAGAATTGCACCGTGCAATGTGGAGATATTACTGTTTGTGCATTTACAATATTCATTGATTTTTGCCATTGAAAAACATGTTTTTCATATACCAGAAATGTTTGAAGCTACTGACTGAATGAAAGGAGCTGGCATCTCACTCTCTTTGAATCTTCTTTATCATGCTAGGATTAGCAGGAAAAAGCTAAAAATTTCAGAATTGCACCGTGCAATGTGGAGATATTACTGTTTGTGCATTTACAATATTCATTGATTTTTGCCATTGAAAAACATGTTTTTCATATACCAGAAATGTTTGAAGCTACTGACTGAATGAAAGGAGCTGGCATCTCACTCTCTTTGAATCTTCTTTATCATGCTAGGATTAGCAGGAAAAAGCAAAAAATTCAGAATTGCACCTTGCAATGTGGAGATATTACTGTTTGTGCATTTACAATATTCATTGATTTTTGCCATTGAAAAACGTCCAGAAATGTTTGAAGCTACTGACTGAATGAAAGGAGCTGGCATCTCACTCTCTTTGAATCTTCTTTATCATGCTAGGATTAGCAGGAAAAAGCAAAAAATTTCAGAATTGCACCGTGCAATGTGGAGATATTACTGTTTGTGCATTTACAATATTCATTGATTTTTGCCATTGAAAAACATGTTTTTCATATACCAGAAATGTTTGAAGCTACTGACTGAATGAAAGGAGCTGGCATCTCACTCTCTTTGAATCTTCTTTATCATGCTAGGATTAGCAGGAAAAAGCTAAAAATTTCAGAATTGCACCGTGCAATGTGGAGATATTACTGTTTGTGCATTTACAATATTCATTGATTTTTGCCATTGAAAAACATGTTTTTCATATACCAGAAATGTTTGAAGCTACTGACTGAATGAAAGGAGCTGGCATCTCACTCTCTTTGAATCTTCTTTATCATGCTAGGATTAGCAGGAAAAAGCTAAAAATTTCAGAATTGCACCGTGCAATGTGGAGATATTACTGTTTGTGCATTTACAATATTCATTGATTTTTGCCATTGAAAAACATGTTTTTCATATACCAGAAATGTTTGAAGCTACTGACTGAATGAAAGGAGCTGGCATCTCACTCTCTTTGAATCTTCTTTATCATGCTAGGATTAGCAGGAAAAAGCAAAAAATTTCAGAATTGCACCGTGCAATGTGGAGATATTACTGTTTGTGCATTTACAATATTCATTGATTTTTGCCATTGAAAAACATGTTTTTCATATACCAGAAATGTTTGAAGCTACTGACTGAATGAAAGGAGCTGGCATCTCACTCTCTTTGAATCTTCTTTATCATGCTAGGATTAGCAGGAAAAAGCTAAAAATTTCAGAATTGCACCGTGCAATGTGGAGATATTACTGTTTGTGCATTTACAATATTCATTGATTTTTGCCATTGAAAAACATGTTTTTCATATACCAGAAATGTTTGAAGCTACTGACTGAATGAAAGGAGCTGGCATCTCACTCTCTTTGAATCTTCTTTATCATGCTAGGATTAGCAGGAAAAAGCAAAAAATTTCAGAATTGCACCTTGCAATGTGGAGATATTACTGTTTGTGCATTTACAATATTCATTGATTTTTGCCATTGAAAAACGTCCAGAAATGTTTGAAGCTACTGACTGAATGAAAGGAGCTGGCATCTCACTCTCTTTGAATCTTCTTTATCATGCTAGGATTAGCAGGAAAAAGCAAAAAATTTCAGAATTGCACCGTGCAATGTGGAGATATTACTGTTTGTGCATTTACAATATTCATTGATTTTTGCCATTGAAAAACATGTTTTTCATATACCAGAAATGTTTGAAGCTACTGACTGAATGAAAGGAGCTGGCATCTCACTCTCTTTGAATCTTCTTTATCATGCTAGGATTAACAGGAAAAAGCAAAAAATTTCAAAATTGCACCTTGCAATGTGGAGATATTACTGTTTGTGCATTTACAATATTCATTGATTTTTGCCATTGAAAAACATGTTTTTCATATACCAGAAATGTTTGAAGCTACTGACTGAATGAAAGGAGCTGGCATCTCACTCTCTTTGAATCTTCTTTATCATGCTAGGATTAACAGGAAAAAGCTAAAAATTTCAGAATTGCACCGTGCAATGTGGAGATATTACTGTTTGTGCATTTACAATATTCATTGATTTTTGCCATTGAAAAACATGTTTTTCATATACCAGAAATGTTTGAAGCTACTGACTGAATGAAAGGAGCTGGCATCTCACTCTCTTTGAATCTTCTTTATCATGCTAGGATTAGCAGGAAAAAGCAAAAAATTTCAGAATTGCACCTTGCAATGTGGAGATATTACTGTTTGTGCATTTACAATATTCATTGATTTTTGCCATTGAAAAACGTCCAGAAATGTTTGAAGCTACTGACTGAATGAAAGGAGCTGGCATCTCACTCTCTTTGAATCTTCTTTATCATGCTAGGATTAGCAGGAAAAAGCAAAAAATTTCAGAATTGCACCGTGCAATGTGGAGATATTACTGTTTGTGCATTTACAATATTCATTGATTTTTGCCATTGAAAAACATGTTTTTCATATACCAGAAATGTTTGAAGCTACTGACTGAATGAAAGGAGCTGGCATCTCACTCTCTTTGAATCTTCTTTATCATGCTAGGATTAGCAGGAAAAAGCTAAAAATGTCAGAATTGCACCGTGCAATGTGGAGATATTACTGTTTGTGCATTTACAATATTCATTGATTTTTGCCATTGAAAAACATGTTTTTCATATACCAGAAATGTTTGAAGCTACTGACTGAATGAAAGGAGCTGGCATCTCACTCTCTTTGAATCTTCTTTATCATGCTAGGATTAGCAGGAAAAAGCAAAAAATTTCAGAATTGCACCGTGCAATGTGGAGATATTACTGTTTGTGCATTTACAATATTCATTGATTTTTGCCATTGAAAAACGTCCAGAAATGTTTGAAGCTACTGACTGAATGAAAGGAGCTGGCATCTCACTCTCTTTGAATCTTCTTTATCATGCTAGGATTAACAGGAAAAAGCAAAAAATTTCAGAATTGCACCTTGCAATGTGGAGATATTACTGTTTGTGCATTTACAATATTCATTGATTTTTGCCATTGAAAAACATGTTTTTCATATACCAGAAATGTTTGAAGCTACTGACTGAATGAAAGGAGCTGGCATCTCACTCTCTTTGAATCTTCTTTATCATGCTAGGATTAACAGGAAAAAGCAAAAAATTTCAGAATTGCACCGTGCAATGTGGAGATATTACTGTTTGTGCATTTACAATATTCATTGATTTTTGCCATTGAAAAACGTCCAGAAATGTTTGAAGCTACTGACTGAATGAAAGGAGCTGGCATCTCACTCTCTTTGAATCTTCTTTATCATGCTAGGATTAGCAGGAAAAAGCTAAAAATTTCAGAATTGCACCGTGCAATGTGGAGATATTACTGTTTGTGCATTTACAATATTCATTGATTTTTGCCATTGAAAAACATGTTTTTCATATACCAGAAATGTTTGAAGCTACTGACTGAATGAAAGGAGCTGGCATCTCACTCTCTTTGAATCTTCTTTATCATGCTAGGATTAGCAGGAAAAAGCTAAAAATTTCAGAATTGCACCGTGCAATGTGGAGATATTACTGTTTGTGCATTTACAATATTCATTGATTTTTGCCATTGAAAAACATGTTTTTCATATACCAGAAATGTTTGAAGCTACTGACTGAATGAAAGGAGCTGGCATCTCACTCTCTTTGAATCTTCTTTATCATGCTAGGATTAACAGGAAAAAGCTAAAAATTTCAGAATTGCACCGTGCAATGTGGAGATATTACTGTTTGTGCATTTACAATATTCATTGATTTTTGCCATTGAAAAACGTGTTTTTCATATACCAGAAATGTTTGAAGCTACTGACTGAATGAAAGGAGCTGGCATCTCACTCTCTTTGAATCTTCTTTATCATGCTAGGATTAGCAGGAAAAAGCAAAAAATTTCAGAATTGCACCTTGCAATGTGGAGATATTACTGTTTGTGCATTTACAATATTCATTGATTTTTGCCATTGAAAAACATGTTTTTCATATACCAGAAATGTTTGAAGCTACTGACTGAATGAAAGGAGCTGGCATCTCACTCTCTTTGAATCTTCTTTATCATGCTAGGATTAGCAGGAAAAAGCAAAAAATTTCAGAATTGCACCGTGCAATGTGGAGATATTACTGTTTGTGCATTTACAATATTCATTGATTTTTGCCATTGAAAAACGTCCAGAAATGTTTGAAGCTACTGACTGAATGAAAGGAGCTGGCATCTCACTCTCTTTGAATCTTCTTTATCATGCTAGGATTAGCAGGAAAAAGCTAAAAATTTCAGAATTGCACCGTGCAATGTGGAGATATTACTGTTTGTGCATTTACAATATTCATTGATTTTTGCCATTGAAAAACATGTTTTTCATATACCAGAAATGTTTGAAGCTACTGACTGAATGAAAGGAGCTGGCATCTCACTCTCTTTGAATCTTCTTTATCATGCTAGGATTAGCAGGAAAAAGCTAAAAATTTCAGAATTGCACCGTGCAATGTGGAGATATTACTGTTTGTGCATTTACAATATTCATTGATTTTTGCCATTGAAAAACATGTTTTTCATATACCAGAAATGTTTGAAGCTACTGACTGAATGAAAGGAGCTGGCATCTCACTCTCTTTGAATCTTCTTTATCATGCTAGGATTAACAGGAAAAAGCTAAAAATTTCAGAATTGCACCGTGCAATGTGGAGATATTACTGTTTGTGCATTTACAATATTCATTGATTTTTGCCATTGAAAAACATGTTTTTCATATACCAGAAATGTTTGAAGCTACTGACTGAATGAAAGGAGCTGGCATCTCACTCTCTTTGAATCTTCTTTATCATGCTAGGATTAGCAGGAAAAAGCAAAAAATTTCAGAATTGCACCTTGCAATGTGGAGATATTACTGTTTGTGCATTTACAATATTCATTGATTTTTGCCATTGAAAAACATGTTTTTCATATACCAGAAATGTTTGAAGCTACTGACTGAATGAAAGGAGCTGGCATCTCACTCTCTTTGAATCTTCTTTATCATGCTAGGATTAGCAGGAAAAAGCAAAAAATTTCAGAATTGCACCGTGCAATGTGGAGATATTACTGTTTGTGCATTTACAATATTCATTGATTTTTGCCATTGAAAAACGTCCAGAAATGTTTGAAGCTACTGACTGAATGAAAGGAGCTGGCATCTCACTCTCTTTGAATCTTCTTTATCATGCTAGGATTAGCAGGAAAAAGCAAAAAATTTCAGAATTGCACCGTGCAATGTGGAGATATTACTGTTTGTGCATTTACAATATTCATTGATTTTTGCCATTGAAAAACATGTTTTTCATATACCAGAAATGTTTGAAGCTACTGACTGAATGAAAGGAGCTGGCATCTCACTCTCTTTGAATCTTCTTTATCATGCTAGGATTAGCAGGAAAAAGCAAAAAATTTCAGAATTGCACCGTGCAATGTGGAGATATTACTGTTTGTGCATTTACAATATTCATTGATTTTTGCCATTGAAAAACATGTTTTTCATATACCAGAAATGTTTGAAGCTACTGACTGAATGAAAGGAGCTGGCATCTCACTCTCTTTGAATCTTCTTTATCATGCTAGGATTAGCAGGAAAAAGCTAAAAATTTCAGAATTGCACCGTGCAATGTGGAGATATTACTGTTTGTGCATTTACAATATTCATTGATTTTTGCCATTGAAAAACGTCCAGAAATGTTTGAAGCTACTGACTGAATGAAAGGAGCTGGCATCTCACTCTCTTTGAATCTTCTTTATCATGCTAGGATTACAGGAAAAAGCTAAAAATTTCAGAATTGCACCGTGCAATGTGGAGATATTACTGTTTGTGCATTTACAATATTCATTGATTTTTGCCATTGAAAAACATGTTTTTCATATACCAGAAATGTTTGAAGCTACTGACTGAATGAAAGGAGCTGGCATCTCACTCTCTTTGAATCTTCTTTATCATGCTAGGATTAGCAGGAAAAAGCTAAAAATTTCAGAATTGCACCGTGCAATGTGGAGATATTACTGTTTGTGCATTTACAATATTCATTGATTTTTGCCATTGAAAAACATGTTTTTCATATACCAGAAATGTTTGAAGCTACTGACTGAATGAAAGGAGCTGGCATCTCACTCTCTTTGAATCTTCTTTATCATGCTAGGATTAACAGGAAAAAGCAAAAAATTTCAGAATTGCACCGTGCAATGTGGAGATATTACTGTTTGTGCATTTACAATATTCATTGATTTTTGCCATTGAAAAACATGTTTTTCATATACCACAAATGTTTGAAGCTACTGACTGAATGAAAGGAGCTGGCATCTCACTCTCTTTGAATCTTCTTTATCATGCTAGGATTAGCAGGAAAAAGCTAAAAATTTCAGAATTGCACCGTGCAATGTGGAGATATTACTGTTTGTGCATTTACAATATTCATTGATTTTTGCCATTGAAAAACATGTTTTTCATATACCAGAAATGTTTGAAGCTACTGACTGAATGAAAGGAGCTGGCATCTCACTCTCTTTGAATCTTCTTTATCATGCTAGGATTAGCAGGAAAAAGCAAAAAATTCAGAATTGCACCTTGCAATGTGGAGATATTACTGTTTGTGCATTTACAATATTCATTGATTTTTGCCATTGAAAAACGTCCAGAAATGTTTGAAGCTACTGACTGAATGAAAGGAGCTGGCATCTCACTCTCTTTGAATCTCCTTTATCATGCTAGGATTAGCAGGAAAAAGCAAAAAATTTCAGAATTGCACCGTGCAATGTGGAGATATTACTGTTTGTGCATTTACAATATTCATTGATTTTTGCCATTGAAAAACATGTTTTTCATATACCAGAAATGTTTGAAGCTACTGACTGAATGAAAGGAGCTGGCATCTCACTCTCTTTGAATCTTCTTTATCATGCTAGGATTAGCAGGAAAAAGCTAAAAATTTCAGAATTGCACCGTGCAATGTGGAGATATTACTGTTTGTGCATTTACAATATTCATTGATTTTTGCCATTGAAAAACATGTTTTTCATATACCAGAAATGTTTGAAGCTACTGACTGAATGAAAGGAGCTGGCATCTCACTCTCTTTGAATCTTCTTTATCATGCTAGGATTAGCAGGAAAAAGCTAAAAATTTCAGAATTGCACCGTGCAATGTGGAGATATTACTGTTTGTGCATTTACAATATTCATTGATTTTTGCCATTGAAAAACATGTTTTTCATATACCAGAAATGTTTGAAGCTACTGACTGAATGAAAGGAGCTGGCATCTCACTCTCTTTGAATCTTCTTTATCATGCTAGGATTAGCAGGAAAAGCTAAAAATTTCAGAATTGCACCGTGCAATGTGGAGATATTACTGTTTGTGCATTTACAATATTCATTGATTTTTGCCATTGAAAAACATGTTTTTCATATACCAGAAATGTTTGAAGCTACTGACTGAATGAAAGGAGCTGGCATCTCACTCTCTTTGAATCTTCTTTATCATGCTAGGATTAGCAGGAAAAAGCAAAACATTTCAGAATTGCACCGTGCAATGTGGAGATATTACTGTTTGTGCATTTACAATATTCATTGATTTTTGCCATTGAAAAACATGTTTTTCATATACCAGAAATGTTTGAAGCTACTGACTGAATGAAAGGAGCTGGCATCTCACTCTCTTTGAATCTTCTTTATCATGCTAGGATTAGCAGGAAAAAGCTAAAAATTTCAGAATTGCACCGTGCAATGTGGAGATATTACTGTTTGTGCATTTACAATATTCATTGATTTTTGCCATTGAAAAACGTCCAGAAATGTTTGAAGCTACTGACTGAATGAAAGGAGCTGGCATCTCACTCTCTTTGAATCTTCTTTATCATGCTAGGATTAGCAGGAAAAAGCTAAAAATTTCAGAATTGCACCGTGCAATGTGGAGATATTACTGTTTGTGCATTTACAATATTCATTGATTTTTGCCATTGAAAAACATGTTTTTCATATACCAGAAATGTTTGAAGCTACTGACTGAATGAAAGGAGCTGGCATCTCACTCTCTTTGAATCTTCTTTATCATGCTAGGATTAACAGGAAAAAGCTAAAAATTTCAGAATTGCACCTTGCAATGTGGAGATATTACTGTTTGTGCATTTACAATATTCATTGATTTTTGCCATTGAAAAACATGTTTTTCATATACCAGAAATGTTTGAAGCTACTGACTGAATGAAAGGAGCTGGCATCTCACTCTCTTTGAATCTTCTTTATCATGCTAGGATTAGCAGGAAAAAGCAAAAAATTTCAGAATTGCACCGTGCAATGTGGAGATATTACTGTTTGTGCATTTACAATATTCATTGATTTTTGCCATTGAAAAACGTCCAGAAATGTTTGAAGCTACTGACTGAATGAAAGGAGCTGGCATCTCACTCTCTTTGAATCTTCTTTATCATGCTAGGATTAGCAGGAAAAAGCAAAAAATTTCAGAATTGCACCGTGCAATGTGGAGATATTACTGTTTGTGCATTTACAATATTCATTGATTTTTGCCATTGAAAAACATGTTTTTCATATACCAGAAATGTTTGAAGCTACTGACTGAATGAAAGGAGCTGGCATCTCACTCTCTTTGAATCTTCTTTATCATGCTAGGATTAACAGGAAAAAGCTAAAAATTTCAGAATTGCACCTTGCAATGTGGAGATATTACTGTTTGTGCATTTACAATATTCATTGATTTTTGCCATTGAAAAACATGTTTTTCATATACCAGAAATGTTTGAAGCTACTGACTGAATGAAAGGAGCTGGCATCTCACTCTCTTTGAATCTTCTTTATCATGCTAGGATTAGCAGGAAAAAGCAAAAAATTTCAGAATTGCACCTTGCAATGTGGAGATATTACTGTTTGTGCATTTACAATATTCATTGATTTTTGCCATTGAAAAACATGTTTTTCATATACCAGAAATGTTTGAAGCTACTGACTGAATGAAAGGAGCTGGCATCTCACTCTCTTTGAATCTTCTTTATCATGCTAGGATTAGCAGGAAAAAGCTAAAAATTTCAGAATTGCACCGTGCAATGTGGAGATATTACTGTTTGTGCATTTACAATATTCATTGATTTTTGCCATTGAAAAACATGTTTTTCATATACCAGAAATGTTTGAAGCTACTGACTGAATGAAAGGAGCTGGCATCTCACTCTCTTTGAATCTTCTTTATCATGCTAGGATTAGCAGGAAAAAGCAAAAAATTCAGAATTGCACCTTGCAATGTGGAGATATTACTGTTTGTGCATTTACAATATTCATTGATTTTTGCCATTGAAAAACGTCCAGAAATGTTTGAAGCTACTGACTGAATGAAAGGAGCTGGCATCTCACTCTCTTTGAATCTTCTTTATCATGCTAGGATTAGCAGGAAAAAGCAAAAAATTTCAGAATTGCACCGTGCAATGTGGAGATATTACTGTTTGTGCATTTACAATATTCATTGATTTTTGCCATTGAAAAACATGTTTTTCATATACCAGAAATGTTTGAAGCTACTGACTGAATGAAAGGAGCTGGCATCTCACTCTCTTTGAATCTTCTTTATCATGCTAGGATTAGCAGGAAAAAGCTAAAAATTTCAGAATTGCACCGTGCAATGTGGAGATATTACTGTTTGTGCATTTACAATATTCATTGATTTTTGCCATTGAAAAACATGTTTTTCATATACCAGAAATGTTTGAAGCTACTGACTGAATGAAAGGAGCTGGCATCTCACTCTCTTTGAATCTTCTTTATCATGCTAGGATTAGCAGGAAAAAGCTAAAAATTTCAGAATTGCACCGTGCAATGTGGAGATATTACTGTTTGTGCATTTACAATATTCATTGATTTTTGCCATTGAAAAACATGTTTTTCATATACCAGAAATGTTTGAAGCTACTGACTGAATGAAAGGAGCTGGCATCTCACTCTCTTTGAATCTTCTTTATCATGCTAGGATTAGCAGGAAAAAGCTAAAAATTTCAGAATTGCACCGTGCAATGTGGAGATATTACTGTTTGTGCATTTACAATATTCATTGATTTTTGCCATTGAAAAACATGTTTTTCATATACCAGAAATGTTTGAAGCTACTGACTGAATGAAAGGAGCTGGCATCTCACTCTCTTTGAATCTTCTTTATCATGCTAGGATTAGCAGGAAAAAGCAAAAAATTTCAGAATTGCACCGTGCAATGTGGAGATATTACTGTTTGTGCATTTACAATATTCATTGATTTTTGCCATTGAAAAACATGTTTTTCATATACCAGAAATGTTTGAAGCTACTGACTGAATGAAAGGAGCTGGCATCTCACTCTCTTTGAATCTTCTTTATCATGCTAGGATTAACAGGAAAAAGCTAAAAATTTCAGAATTGCACCTTGCAATGTGGAGATATTACTGTTTGTGCATTTACAATATTCATTGATTTTTGCCATTGAAAAACATGTTTTTCATATACCAGAAATGTTTGAAGCTACTGACTGAATGAAAGGAGCTGGCATCTCACTCTCTTTGAATCTTCTTTATCATGCTAGGATTAGCAGGAAAAAGCTAAAAATTTCAGAATTGCACCTTGCAATGTGGAGATATTAATGTTTGTGCATTTACAATATTCATTGATTTTTGCCATTGAAAAACATGTTTTTCATATACCAGAAATGTTTGAAGCTACTGACTGAATGAAAGGAGCTGGCATCTCACTCTCTTTGAATCTTCTTTATCATGCTAGGATTAGCAGGAAAAAGCAAAAAATTTCAGAATTGCACCGTGCAATGTGGAGATATTACTGTTTGTGCATTTACAATATTCATTGATTTTTGCCATTGAAAAACGTCCAGAAATGTTTGAAGCTACTGACTG
>NW_027366243.1:0-77331 GCF_046119375.1 Phyllobates terribilis
TGATTTTTGCCATTGAAAAACATCCAGAAATGATTGAAGCTACTGACTGAATGAAAGGAGCTGGCATCTCACTCTCTTTGAATCTTCTTTATCATGCTAAGAGGAGCAGGAAAAAGCAAAAAATTTCAGAATTGCACCTTGCAATGCGGAGAAATTACTGTTTGTGCATTTACAATATTCATTGATTTTTGCCATTGAAAAACGTCCAGAAATGATTGAAGCTACTGACTGAATGAAAGGAGCTGGCATCTCAGTCTCTTTGAATCTTCTTTATCATGCTAAGAGGAGCAGGAAAAAGCAAAAAATTTCAGAATTGCACCTTGCAATGCGGAGAAATTACTGTTTGTGCATCTACAATATTCATTGATTTTTGCCGTTGAAAACGTCCAGAAATGATTGAAGCTACTGACTGAATGAAAGGAGCTGGCATCTCACTCTCTTTGAGTCTTTACCATGCTAAGAGGAGCAGGAAAAAGCAAAAATTTCAGAATTGCACCTTGCAATGCGGAGAAATTACTGTTTGTGCATTTACAATATTCATTGATTTTTGCCATTGAAAAACGTCCAGAAATGATTGAAGCTACTGACTGAATGAAAGGAGCTGGCATCTCACTCTCTTTGAATGTTCTTTATCATGCTAAGAGGAGCAGGAAAAAGCAAAAAATTTCAGAATTGCACCTTGCAATGTGGAGATATTACTGTTTGTGCATTTACAATATTCATTGATTTTTGCCATTGAAAAACATGTTTTTCATATACCAGAAATGTTTGAAGCTACTGACTGAATGAAAGGAGCTGGCATCTCACTCTCTTTGAATCTTCTTTATCATGCTAGGATTAACAGGAAAAAGCAAAAAATTTCAGAATTGCACCTTGCAATGTGGAGATATTACTGTTTGTGCATTTACAATATTCATTGATTTTTGCCATTGAAAAACGTTTTTCATATACCAGAAATGTTTGAAGCTACTGACTGAATGAAAGGAGCTGGCATCTCACTCTCTTTGAATCTTCTTTATCATGCTAGGATTAACAGGAAAAAGCTAAAAATTTCAGAATTGCACCGTGCAATGTGGAGATATTACTGTTTGTGCATTTACAATATTCATTGATTTTTGCCATTGAAAAACATGTTTTTCATATACCAGAAATGTTTGAAGCTACTGACTGAATGAAAGGAGCTGGCATCTCACTCTCTTTGAATCTTCTTTATCATGCTAGGATTAGCAGGAAAAAGCAAAAAATTTCAGAATTGCACCTTGCAATGTGGAGATATTACTGTTTGTGCATTTACAATATTCATTGATTTTTGCCATTGAAAAACATGTTTTTCATATACCAGAAATGTTTGAAGCTACTGACTGAATGAAAGGAGCTGGCATCTCACTCTCTTTGAATCTTCTTTATCATGCTAGGATTAACAGGAAAAAGCAAAGAATTTCAGAATTGCACCTTGCAATGTGGAGATATTACTGTTTGTGCATTTACAATATTCATTGATTTTTGCCATTGAAAAACATGTTTTTCATATACCAGAAATGTTTGAAGCTACTGACTGAATGAAAGGAGCTGGCATCTCACTCTCTTTGAATCTTCTTTATCATGCTAGGATTAACAGGAAAAAGCTAAAAATTTCAGAATTGCACCGTGCAATGTGGAGATATTACTGTTTGTGCATTTACAATATTCATTGATTTTTGCCATTGAAAAACATGTTTTTCATATACCAGAAATGTTTGAAGCTACTGACTGAATGAAAGGAGCTGGCATCTCACTCTCTTTGAATCTTCTTTATCATGCTAGGATTAGCAGGAAAAAGCAAAAAATTTCAGAATTGCACCTTGCAATGTGGAGATATTACTGTTTGTGCATTTACAATATTCATTGATTTTTGCCATTGAAAAACATGTTTTTCATATACCAGAAAATGTTTGAAGCTACTGACTGAATGAAAGGAGCTGGCATGTCACTCTCTTTTGAATCTTCTTTATCATGCTAGGATTAACAGGAAAAAGCTAAAAATTTCAGAATTGCACCGTGCAATGTGGAGATATTACTGTTTGTGCATTTACAATATTCATTGATTTTTGCCATTGAAAAACATGTTTTTCATATACCAGAAATGTTTGAAGCTACTGACTGAATGAAAGGAGCTGGCATCTCACTCTCTTTGAATCTTCTTTATCATGCTAGGATTAGCAGGAAAAAGCAAAAAATTTCAGAATTGCACCTTGCAATGTGGAGATATTACTGTTTGTGCATTTACAATATTCATTGATTTTTGCCATTGAAAAACATGTTTTTCATATACCAGAAATGTTTGAAGCTACTGACTGAATGAAAGGAGCTGGCATCTCACTCTCTTTGAATCTTCTTTATCATGCTAGGATTAACAGGAAAAAGCAAAAAATTTCAGAATTGCACCTTGCAATGTGGAGATATTACTGTTTGTGCATTTACAATATTCATTGATTTTTGCCATTGAAAAACGTTTTTCATATACCAGAAATGTTTGAAGCTACTTGACTGAATGAAAGGAGGCGTGCATTCTCACTCTTTTGAATCTTCTTTATCATGCTAGGATTACTGGAAAAAGCTAAAAAATTTCAGATTGCACCGTGCAATGTTGAGATATTACTGTTTGTGCATTTACAATATTCATTGATTTTTGCCATTGAAAAACATGTTTTTCATATACCAGAAATGTTTGAAGCTACTGACTGAATGAAAGGAGCTGGCATCTCACTCTCTTTGAATCTTCTTTATCATGCTAGGATTAGCAGGAAAAAGCAAAAAATTTCAGAATTGCACCTTGCAATGTGGAGTTATTACTGTTTGTGCATTTACAATATTCATTGATTTTTGCCATTGAAAAACATGTTTTTCATATACCAGAAATGTTTGAAGCTACTGACTGAATGAAAGGAGCTGGCATCTCACTCTCTTTGAATCTTCTTTATCATGCTAGGATTAGCAGGAAAAAGCAAAAAATTTCAGAATTGCACCTTGCAATGTGGAGATATTACTGTTTGTGCATTTACAATATTCATTGATTTTTGCCATTGAAAAACATGTTTTTCATATACCAGAAATGTTTGAAGCTACTGACTGAATGAAAGGAGCTGGCATCTCACTCTCTTTGAATCTTCTTTATCATGCTAGGATTAACAGGAAAAAGCAAAAATTTCAGAATTGCACCTTGCAATGTGGAGATATTACTGTTTGTGCATTTACAATATTCATTGATTTTTGCCATTGAAAAACATGTTTTTCATATACCAGAAATGTTTGAGGCTACTGACTGAATGAAAGGAGCTGGCATCTCACTCTCTTTGAATCTTCTTTATCATGCTAGGATTAACAGGAAAAAGCTAAAAATTTCAGAATTGCACCGTGCAATGTTGAGATATTACTGTTTGTGCATTTACAATATCCATTGATTTTTGCCATTGAAAAACATGTTTTTCATATACCAGAAATGTTTGAAGCTACTGACTGAATGAAAGGAGCTGGCATCTCACTCTCTTTGAATCTTCTTTATCATGCTAGGATTAGCAGGAAAAAGCAAAAAATTTCAGAATTGCACCTTGCAATGTGGAGATATTACTGTTTGTGCATTTACAATATTCATTGATTTTTGCCATTGAAAAACATGTTTTTCATATACCAGAAATGTTTGAAGCTACTGACTGAATGAAAGGAGCTGGCATCTCACTCTCTTTGAATCTTCTTTATCATGCTAGGATTAGCAGGAAAAAGCAAAAAATTTCAGAATTGCACCTTGCAATGTGGAGATATTACTGTTTGTGCATTTACAATATTCATTGATTTTTGCCATTGAAAAACATGTTTTTCATATACCAGAAATGTTTGAAGCTACTGACTGAATGAAAGGAGCTGGCATCTCACTCTCTTTGAATCTTCTTTATCATGCTAGGATTAACAGGAAAAAGCTAAAAATTTCAGAATTGCACCGTGCAATGTGGAGATATTACTGTTTGTGCATTTACAATATTCATTGATTTTTGCCATTGAAAAACATGTTTTTCATATACCAGAAATGTTTGAAGCTACTGACTGAATGAAAGGAGCTGGCATCTCACTCTCTTTGAATCTTCTTTATCATGCTAAGAGGAGCAGGAAAAAGCAAAAAATTTCAGAATTGCACCTTGCAATGCGGAGAAATTACTGTTTGTGCATTTACAATATTCATTGATTTTTGCCATTGAAAAACATCCAGAAATGATTGAAGCTACTGACTGAATGAAAGGAGCTGGCATCTCACTCTCTTTGAATCTTCTTTATCATGCTAAGAGGAGCAGGAAAAAGCAAAAAATTTCAGAATTGCACCTTGCAATGCGGAGAAATTACTGTTTGTGCATTTACAATATTCATTGATTTTTGCCATTGAAAAACGTCCAGAAATGATTGAAGCTACTGACTGAATGAAAGGAGCTGGCATCTCAGTCTCTTTGAATCTTCTTTATCATGCTAAGAGGAGCAGGAAAAAGCAAAAAATTTCAGAATTGCACCTTGCAATGCGGAGAAATTACTGTTTGTGCATCTACAATATTCATTGATTTTTGCCGTTGAAAAACGTCCAGAAATGATTGAAGCTACTGACTGAATGAAAGGAGCTGGCATCTCACTCTCTTTGAGTCTTCTTTACCATGCTAAGAGGAGCAGGAAAAAGCAAAAAATTTCAGAATTGCACCTTGCAATGCGGAGAAATTACTGTTTGTGCATTTACAATATTCATTGATTTTTGCCATTGAAAAACGTCCAGAAATGATTGAAGCTACTGACTGAATGAAAGGAGCTGGCATCTCACTCTCTTTGAATCTTCTTTATCATGCTAAGAGGAGCAGGAAAAAGCAAAAAATTTCAGAATTGCACCTTGCAATGTGGAGATATTACTGTTTGTGCATTTACAATATTCATTGATTTTTGCCATTGAAAAACATGTTTTTCATATACCAGAAATGTTTGAAGCTACTGACTGAATGAAAGGAGCTGGCATCTCACTCTCTTTGAATCTTCTTTATCATGCTAGGATTAACAGGAAAAAGCAAAAAATTTCAGAATTGCACCTTGCAATGTGGAGATATTACTGTTTGTGCATTTACAATATTCATTGATTTTTGCCATTGAAAAACGTTTTTCATATACCAGAAATGTTTGAAGCTACTGACTGAATGAAAGGAGCTGGCATCTCACTCTCTTTGAATCTTCTTTATCATGCTAGGATTAACAGGAAAAAGCTAAAAATTTCAGAATTGCACCGTGCAATGTTGAGATATTACTGTTTGTGCATTTACAATATTCATTGATTTTTGCCATTGAAAAACATGTTTTTCATATACCAGAAATGTTTGAAGCTACTGACTGAATGAAAGGAGCTGGCATCTCACTCTCTTTGAATCTTCTTTATCATGCTAGGATTAGCAGGAAAAAGCAAAAAATTTCAGAATTGCACCTTGCAATGTGGAGATATTACTGTTTGTGCATTTACAATATTCATTGATTTTTGCCATTGAAAAACATGTTTTTCATATACCAGAAATGTTTGAAGCTACTGACTGAATGAAAGGAGCTGGCATCTCACTCTCTTTGAATCTTCTTTATCATGCTAGGATTAACAGGAAAAAGCTAAAAATTTCAGAATTGCACCGTGCAATGTGGAGATATTACTGTTTGTGCATTTACAATATTCATTGATTTTTGCCATTGAAAAACATGTTTTTCATATACCAGAAATGTTTGAAGCTACTGACTGAATGAAAGGAGCTGGCATCTCACTCTCTTTGAATCTTCTTTATCATGCTAAGAGGAGCAGGAAAAAGCAAAAAATTTCAGAATTGCACCTTGCAATGCGGAGAAATTACTGTTTGTGCATTTACAATATTCATTGATTTTTGCCATTGAAAAACATCCAGAAATGATTGAAGCTACTGACTGAATGAAAGGAGCTGGCATCTCACTCTCTTTGAATCTTCTTTATCATGCTAAGAGGAGCAGGAAAAAGCAAAAAATTTCAGAATTGCACCTTGCAATGCGGAGAAATTACTGTTTGTGCATTTACAATATTCATTGATTTTTGCCATTGAAAAACGTCCAGAAATGATTGAAGCTACTGACTGAATGAAAGGAGCTGGCATCTCACTCTCTGAATCTTCTTTATCATGCTAAGAGGAGCAGGAAAAAGCAAAACATTTCAGAATTGCACCTTGCAATGCGGAGAAATTACTGTTTGTGCATTTACAATATTCATTGATTTTTGCCATTGAAAAACGTCCAGAAATGTTTGAAGCTACTGACTGAATGAAAGGAGCTGGCATCTCACTCTCTTTGAATCTTCTTTATCATGCTAGGATTAGCAGGAAAAAGCAAAAAATTTCAGAATTGCACCTTGCAATGTGGAGATATTACTGTTTGTGCATTTACAATATTCATTGATTTTTGCCATTGAAAAACATGTTTTTCATATACCAGAAATGTTTGAAGCTACTGACTGAATGAAAGGAGCTGGCATCTCACTCTCTTTGAATCTTCTTTATCATGCTAAGAGGAGCAGGAAAAAGCAAAAAATTTCAGAATTGCACCTTGCAATGCGGAGAAATTACTGTTTGTGCATTTACAATATTCATTGATTTTTGCCATTGAAAAACATCCAGAAATGATTGAAGCTACTGACTGAATGAAAGGAGCTGGCATCTCACTCTCTTTGAATCTTCTTTATCATGCTAAGAGGAGCAGGAAAAAGCAAAAAATTTCAGAATTGCACCTTGCAATGCGGAGAAATTACTGTTTGTGCATTTACAATATTCATTGATTTTTACCATTGAAAAACGTCCAGAAATGATTGAAGCTACTGACTGAATGAAAGGAGCTGGCATCTCACTCTCTTTGAATCTTCTTTATCATGCTAGGATTAGCAGGAAAAAGCAAAAAATTTCAGAATTGCACCTTGCAATGCGGAGAAATTACTGTTTGTGCATTTACAATATTCATTGATTTTTGCCATTGAAAAACGTCCAGAAATGTTTGAAGCTACTGACTGAATGAAAGGAGCTGGCATCTCACTCTCTTTGAATCTTCTTTATCATGCTAGGATTAGCAGGAAAAAGCAAAAAATTTCAGAATTGCACCTTGCAATGTGGAGATATTACTGTTTGTGCATTTACAATATTCATTGATTTTTGCCATTGAAAAACATGTTTTTCATATACCAGAAATGTTTGAAGCTACTGACTGAATGAAAGGAGCTGGCATCTCACTCTCTTTGAATCTTCTTTATCATGCTAAGAGGAGCAGGAAAAAGCAAAAAATTTCAGAATTGCACCTTGCAATGCGGAGAAATTACTGTTTGTGCATTTACAATATTCATTGATTTTTGCCATTGAAAAACGTCCAGAAATGATTGAAGCTACTGACTGAATGAAAGGAGCTGGCATCTCACTCTCTTTGAATCTTCTTTATCATGCTAGGATTAGCAGGAAAAAGCAAAAAATTTCAGAATTGCACCTTGCAATGTGGAGATATTACTGTTTGTGCATTTACAATATTCATTGATTTTTGCCATTGAAAAACATGTTTTTCATATACCAGAAATGTTTGAAGCTACTGACTGAATGAAAGGAGCTGGCATCTCACTCTCTTTGAATCTTCTTTATCATGCTAGGATTAACAGGAAAAAGCTAAAAATTTCAGAATTGCACCTTGCAATGCGGAGAAATTACTGTTTGTGCATTTACAATATTCATTGATTTTTGCCATTGAAAAACATCATGTTATTCATATACCAGAAATGTTTGAAGCTACTGACTGAATGAAAGGAGCTGGCATCTCACTCTCTTTGAATCTTCTTTATCATGCTAGGATTAGCAGGAAAAAGCAAAAAATTTCAGAATTGCACCTTGCAATGTGGAGATATTACTGTTTGTGCATTTACAATATTCATTGATTTTTGCCATTGAAAAACATGTTTTTCATATACCAGAAATGTTTGAAGCTACTGACTGAATGAAAGGAGCTGGCATCTCACTCTCTTTGAATCTTCTTTATCATGCTAGGATTAACAGGAAAAAGCTAAAAATTTCAGAATTGCACCGTGCAATGTGGAGATATTACTGTTTGTGCATTTACAATATTCATTGATTTTTGCCATTGAAAAACATGTTTTTCATATACCAGAAATGTTTGAAGCTACTGACTGAATGAAAGGAGCTGGCATCTCACTCTCTTTGAATCTTCTTTATCATGCTAGGATTAGCAGGAAAAAGCAAAAAATTTCAGAATTGCACCTTGCAATGTGGAGATATTACTGTTTGTGCATTTACAATATTCATTGATTTTTGCCATTGAAAAACATGTTTTTCATATACCAGAAATGTTTGAAGCTACTGACTGAATGAAAGGAGCTGGCATCTCACTCTCTTTGAATCTTTTTTATCATGCTAAGAGGAGCAGGAAAAAGCAAAAAATTTCAGAATTGCACCTTGCAATGCGGAGAAATTACTGTTTGTGCATTTACAATATTCATTGATTTTTGCCATTGAAAAACATCCAGAAATGATTGAAGCTACTGACTGAATGAAAGGAGCTGGCATCTCACTCTCTTTGAATCTTCTTTATCATGCTAAGAGGAGCAGGAAAAAGCAAAAAATTTCAGAATTGCACCTTGCAATGCGGAGAAATTACTGTTTGTGCATTTACAATATTCATTGATTTTTGCCATTGAAAAACGTCCAGAAATGATTGAAGCTACTGACTGAATGAAAGGAGCTGGCATCTCACTCTCTTTGAATCTTCTTTATCATGCTAGGATTAGCAGGAAAAAGCAAAAAATTTCAGAATTGCACCTTGCAATGTGGAGATATTACTGTTTGTGCATTTACAATATTCATTGATTTTTGCCATTGAAAAACATGTTTTTCATATACCAGAAATGTTTGAAGCTACTGACTGAATGAAAGGAGCTGGCATCTCACTCTCTTTGAATCTTCTTTATCATGCTAGGATTAACAGGAAAAAGCTAAAAATTTCATAATTGCACCGTGCAATGTGGAGATATTACTGTTTGTGCATTTACAATATTCATTGATTTTTGCCATTGAAAAACATGTTTTTCATATACCAGAAATGTTTGAAGCTACTGACTGAATGAAAGGAGCTGGCATCTCACTCTCTTTGAATCTTCTTTATCATGCTAGGATTAGCAGGAAAAAGCAAAAAATTTCAGAATTGCACCTTGCAATGTGGAGATATTACTGTTTGTGCATTTACAATATTCATTGATTTTTGCCATTGAAAAACATGTTTTTCATATACCAGAAATGTTTGAAGCTACTGACTGAATGAAAGGAGCTGGCATCTCACTCTCTTTGAATCTTCTTTATCATGCTAGGATTAACAGGAAAAAGCTAAAAATTTCAGAATTGCACCGTGCAATGTGGAGATATTACTGTTTGTGCATTTACAATATTCATTGATTTTTGCCATTGAAAAACATGTTTTTCATATACCAGAAATGTTTGAAGCTACTGACTGAATGAAAGGAGCTGGCATCTCACTCTCTTTGAATCTTCTTTATCATGCTAAGAGGAGCAGGAAAAAGCAAAAAATTTCAGAATTGCACCTTGCAATGCGGAGAAATTACTGTTTGTGCATTTACAATATTCATTGATTTTTGCCATTGAAAAACATCCAGAAATGATTGAAGCTACTGACTGAATGAAAGGAGCTGGCATCTCACTCTCTTTGAATCTTCTTTATCATGCTAAGAGGAGCAGGAAAAAGCAAAAAATTTCAGAATTGCACCTTGCAATGCGGAGAAATTACTGTTTGTGCATTTACAATATTCATTGATTTTTGCCATTGAAAAACGTCCAGAAATGATTGAAGCTACTGACTGAATGAAAGGAGCTGGCATCTCAGTCTCTTTGAATCTTCTTTATCATGCTAAGAGGAGCAGGAAAAAGCAAAAAATTTCAGAATTGCACCTTGCAATGCGGAGAAATTACTGTTTGTGCATCTACAATATTCATTGATTTTTGCCGTTGAAAAACGTCCAGAAATGATTGAAGCTACTGACTGAATGAAAGGAGCTGGCATCTCACTCTCTTTGAGTCTTCTTTACCATGCTAAGAGGAGCAGGAAAAAGCAAAAAATTTCAGAATTGCACCTTGCAATGCGGAGAAATTACTGTTTGTGCATTTACAATATTCATTGATTTTTGCCATTGAAAAACGTCCAGAAATGATTGAAGCTACTGACTGAATGAAAGGAGCTGGCATCTCACTCTCTTTGAATCTTCTTTATCATGCTAAGAGGAGCAGGAAAAAGCAAAAAATTTCAGAATTGCACCTTGCAATGCGGAGAAATTACTGTTTGTGCATTTACAATATTCATTGATTTTTGCCATTGAAAAACATCATGTTATTCATATACCAGAAATGATTGAAGCTACTGACTGAATGAAAGGAGCTGGCATATCACTCTCTTTGAATCTTCTTTATCATGCTAAGAGGAGCAGGAAAAAGCAAAAAATTTCAGAATTGCACCTTGCAATGCGGAGAAATTACTGTTTGTGCATTTACAATATTCATTGATTTTTGCCATTGAAAAACGTCCAGAAATGATTGAAGCTACTGACTGAATGAAAGGAGCTGGCATCTCACTCTCTGAATCTTCTTTATCATGCTAAGAGGAGCAGGAAAAAGCAAAACATTTCAGAATTGCACCTTGCAATGCGGAGAAATTACTGTTTGTGCATTTACAATATTCATTGATTTTTGCCATTGAAAAACGTCCAGAAATGTTTGAAGCTACTGACTGAATGAAAGGAGCTGGCATCTCACTCTCTTTGAATCTTCTTTATCATGCTAGGATTAGCAGGAAAAAGCAAAAAATTTCAGAATTGCACCTTGCAATGTGGAGATATTACTGTTTGTGCATTTACAATATTCATTGATTTTTGCCATTGAAAAACATGTTTTTCATATACCAGAAATGTTTGAAGCTACTGACTGAATGAAAGGAGCTGGCATCTCACTCTCTTTGAATCTTCTTTATCATGCTAAGAGGAGCAGGAAAAAGCAAAAAATTTCAGAATTGCACCTTGCAATGCGGAGAAATTACTGTTTGTGCATTTACAATATTCATTGATTTTTGCCATTGAAAAACATCCAGAAATGATTGAAGCTACTGACTGAATGAAAGGAGCTGGCATCTCACTCTCTTTGAATCTTCTTTATCATGCTAAGAGGAGCAGGAAAAAGCAAAAAATTTCAGAATTGCACCTTGCAATGTGGAGAAATTACTGTTTGTGCATTTACAATATTCATTGATTTTTGCCATTGAAAAACGTCCAGAAATGATTGAAGCTACTGACTGAATGAAAGGAGCTGGCATCTCACTCTCTTTGAATCTTCTTTATCATGCTAGGATTAGCAGGAAAAAGCAAAAAATTTCAGAATTGCACCTTGCAATGTGGAGATATTACTGTTTGTGCATTTACAATATTCATTGATTTTTGCCATTGAAAAACATGTTTTTCATATACCAGAAATGTTTGAAGCTACTGACTGAATGAAAGGAGCTGGCATCTCACTCTCTTTGAATCTTCTTTATCATGCTAGGATTAACAGGAAAAAGCTAAAAATTTCATAATTGCACCGTGCAATGTGGAGATATTACTGTTTGTGCATTTACAATATTCATTGATTTTTGCCATTGAAAAACATGTTTTTCATATACCAGAAATGTTTGAAGCTACTGACTGAATGAAAGGAGCTGGCATCTCACTCTCTTTGAATCTTCTTTATCATGCTAGGATTAGCAGGAAAAAGCAAAAAATTTCAGAATTGCACCTTGCAATGTGGAGATATTACTGTTTGTGCATTTACAATATTCATTGATTTTTGCCATTGAAAAACATGTTTTTCATATACCAGAAATGTTTGAAGCTACTGACTGAATGAAAGGAGCTGGCATCTCACTCTCTTTGAATCTTCTTTATCATGCTAGGATTAACAGGAAAAAGCTAAAAATTTCAGAATTGCACCGTGCAATGTGGAGATATTACTGTTTGTGCATTTACAATATTCATTGATTTTTGCCATTGAAAAACATGTTTTTCATATACCAGAAATGTTTGAAGCTACTGACTGAATGAAAGGAGCTGGCATCTCACTCTCTTTGAATCTTCTTTATCATGCTAAGAGGAGCAGGAAAAAGCAAAAAATTTCAGAATTGCACCTTGCAATGCGGAGAAATTACTGTTTGTGCATTTACAATATTCATTGATTTTTGCCATTGAAAAACATCCAGAAATGATTGAAGCTACTGACTGAATGAAAGGAGCTGGCATCTCACTCTCTTTGAATCTTCTTTATCATGCTAAGAGGAGCAGGAAAAAGCAAAAAATTTCAGAATTGCACCTTGCAATGCGGAGAAATTACTGTTTGTGCATTTACAATATTCATTGATTTTTGCCATTGAAAAACGTCCAGAAATGATTGAAGCTACTGACTGAATGAAAGGAGCTGGCATCTCAGTCTCTTTGAATCTTCTTTATCATGCTAAGAGGAGCAGGAAAAAGCAAAAAATTTCAGAATTGCACCTTGCAATGCGGAGAAATTACTGTTTGTGCATCTACAATATTCATTGATTTTTGCCGTTGAAAAACGTCCAGAAATGATTGAAGCTACTGACTGAATGAAAGGAGCTGGCATCTCACTCTCTTTGAGTCTTCTTTACCATGCTAAGAGGAGCAGGAAAAAGCAAAAAATTTCAGAATTGCACCCTGCAATGCGGAGAAATTACTGTTTGTGCATTTACAATATTCATTGATTTTTGCCATTGAAAAACGTCCAGAAATGATTGAAGCTACTGACTGAATGAAAGGAGCTGGCATCTCACTCTCTTTGAATCTTCTTTATCATGCTAAGAGGAGCAGGAAAAAGCAAAAAATTTCAGAATTGCACCTTGCAATGCGGAGAAATTACTGTTTGTGCATTTACAATATTCATTGATTTTTGCCATTGAAAAACATCATGTTATTCATATACCAGAAATGATTGAAGCTACTGACTGAATGAAAGGAGCTGGCATATCACTCTCTTTGAATCTTCTTTATCATGCTAAGAGGAGCAGGAAAAAGCAAAAAATTTCAGAATTGCACCTTGCAATGCGGAGAAATTACTGTTTGTGCATTTACAATATTCATTGATTTTTGCCATTGAAAAACGTCCAGAAATGATTGAAGCTACTGACTGAATGAAAGGAGCTGGCATCTCACTCTCTGAATCTTCTTTATCATGCTAAGAGGAGCAGGAAAAAGCAAAACATTTCAGAATTGCACCTTGCAATGCGGAGAAATTACTGTTTGTGCATTTACAATATTCATTGATTTTTGCCATTGAAAAACGTCCAGAAATGATTGAAGCTACTGACTGAATGAAAGGAGCTCTCATCTCACTCTCTTTGAATCTTCTTTATCATGCTAAGAGGAGCAGGAAAAAGCAAAAAATTTCAGAATTGCACCTTGCAATGCGGAGAAATTACTGTTTGTGCATTTACAATATTCATTGATTTTTGCCATTGAAAAACATCATGTTATTCATATACCAGAAATGTTTGAAGCTACTGACTGAATGAAAGGAGCTGGCATCTCACTCTCTTTGAATCTTCTTTATCATGCTAAGAGGAGCAGGAAAAAGCAAAAAATTTCAGAATTGCACCTTCAATGCGGAGAAATTACTGTTTGTGCATTTACAATATTCATTGATTTTTGCCATTGAAAAACGTCCAGAAATGATTGAAGCTACTGACTGAATGAAAGGAGCTGGCATCTCACTCTCTTTGAATCTTCTTTATCATGCTAAGAGGAGCAGGAAAAAGCAAAAAATTTCAGAATTGCACCTTGCAATGCGGAGAAATTACTGTTTGTGCATTTACAATATTCATTGATTTTTGCCATTGAAAAACATCATGTTATTCATATACCAGAAATGTTTGAAGCTACTGACTGAATGAAAGGAGCTGGCATCTCACTCTCTTTGAATCTTCTTTATCATACTAAGAGGAGCAGGAAAAAGCAAAAAATTTCAGAATTGCACCTTGCAATGCGGAGAAATTACTGTTTGTGCATTTACAATATTCATTGATTTTTGCCATTGAAAAACGTCCAGAAATGATTGAAGCTACTGACTGAATGAAAGGAGCTGGCATCTCACTCTCTTTGAATCTTCTTTATCATGCTAAGAGGAGCAGGAAAAAGCAAAAAATTTCAGAATTGCACCTTGCAATGCGGAGAAATTACTGTTTGTGCATTTACAATATTCATTGATTTTTGCCATTGAAAAACATCATGTTATTCATATACCAGAAATGATTGAAGCTACTGACTGAATGAAAGGAGCTGGCATATCACTCTCTTTGAATCTTCTTTATCATGCTAAGAGGAGCAGGAAAAAGCAAAAAATTTCAGAATTGCACCTTGCAATGCGGAGAAATTACTGTTTGTGCATTTACAATATTCATTGATTTTTGCCATTGAAAAACGTCCAGAAATGATTGAAGCTACTGACTGAATGAAAGGAGCTGGCATCTCACTCTCTGAATCTTCTTTATCATGCTAAGAGGAGCAGGAAAAAGCAAAACATTTCAGAATTGCACCTTGCAATGCGGAGAAATTACTGTTTGTGCATTTACAATATTCATTGATTTTTGCCATTGAAAAACGTCCAGAAATGATTGAAGCTACTGACTGAATGAAAGGAGCTCTCATCTCACTCTCTGAATCTTCTTTATCATGCTAAGAGGAGCAGGAAAAAGCAAAAAATTTCAGAATTGCACCTTGCAATGCGGAGAAATTACTGTTTGTGCATTTACAATATTCATTGATTTTTGCCATTGAAAAACATCATGTTATTCATATACCAGAAATGTTTGAAGCTACTGACTGAATGAAAGGAGCTGGCATCTCACTCTCTTTGAATCTTCTTTATCATGCTAAGAGGAGCAGGAAAAAGCAAAAAATTTCAGAATTGCACCTTCAAAGCGGAGAAATTAGTGTTTGTGCATTTACAATATTCATTGATTTTTGCCATTGAAAAACGTCCAGAAATGATTGAAGCTACTGACTGAATGAAAGGAGCTGGCATCTCACTCTCTTTGAATCTTCTTTATCATGCTAAGAGGAGCAGGAAAAAGCAAAAAATTTCAGAATTGCACCTTGCAATGCGGAGATATTACTGTTTGTGCATTTACAATATTCATTAATTTTTGCCATTGAAAAACATCATGTTATTCATATACCAGAAATGATTGAAGCTACTGACTGAATGAAAGGAGCTGGCATCTCACTCTCTTTGAATCTTCTTTATCATGCTAAGAGGAGCAGGAAAAAGCAAAAAATTTCAGAATTGCACCTTGCAATGCGGAGAAATTACTGTTTGTGCATTTACAATATTCATTGATTTTTGCCATTGAAAAACATCATGTTATTCATATACCAGAAATGTTTGAAGCTACTGACTGAATGAAAGGAGCTGGCATCTCACTCTCTTTGAATCTTCTTTATCATACTAAGAGGAGCAGGAAAAAGCAAAAAATTTCAGAATTGCACCTTGCAATGCGGAGAAATTACTGTTTGTGCATTTACAATATTCATTGATTTTTGCCATTGAAAAACGTCCAGAAATGATTGAAGCTACTGACTGAATGAAAGGAGCTGGCATCTCACTCTCTTTGAATCTTCTTTATCATGCTAAGAGGAGCAGGAAAAAGCAAAAAATTTCAGAATTGCACCTTGCAATGCGGAGAAATTACTGTTTGTGCATTTACAATATTCATTGATTTTTGCCATTGAAAAACGTCCAGAAATGATTGAAGCTACTGACTGAATGAAAGGAGCTGGCATCTCACTCTCTTTGAATCTTCTTTATCATGCTAAGAGGAGCAGGAAAAAGCAAAAATTTCAGAATTGCACCTTGCAATGCGGAGAAATTACTGTTTGTGCATTTACAATATTCATTGATTTTTGCCATTGAAAAACATCATGTTATTCATATACCAGAAATGTTTGAAGCTACTGACTGAATGAAAGGAGCTGGCATCTCACTCTCTTTGAATCTTCTTTATCATGCTAGGATTAGCAGGAAAAAGCAAAAAATTTCAGAATTGCACCTTGCAATGTGGAGATATTACTGTTTGTGCATTTACAATATTCATTGATTTTTGCCATTGAAAAACATGTTTTTCATATACCAGAAATGTTTGAAGCTACTGACTGAATGAAAGGAGCTGGCATCTCACTCTCTTTGAATCTTCTTTATCATGCTAGGATTAACAGGAAAAAGCTAAAAATTTCAGAATTGCACCGTGCAATGTGGAGATATTACTGTTTGTGCATTTACAATATTCATTGATTTTTGCCATTGAAAAACATGTTTTTCATATACCAGAAATGTTTGAAGCTACTGACTGAATGAAAGGAGCTGGCATCTCACTCTCTTTGAATCTTCTTTATCATGCTAGGATTAGCAGGAAAAAGCAAAAAATTTCAGAATTGCACCTTGCAATGTGGAGATATTACTGTTTGTGCATTTACAATATTCATTGATTTTTGCCATTGAAAAACATGTTTTTCATATACCAGAAATGTTTGAAGCTACTGACTGAATGAAAGGAGCTGGCATCTCACTCTCTTTGAATCTTCTTTATCATGCTAGGATTAGCAGGAAAAAGCAAAAAATTTCAGAATTGCACCTTGCAATGTGGAGATATTACTGTTTGTGCATTTACAATATTCATTGATTTTTGCCATTGAAAAACATGTTTTTCATATACCAGAAATGTTTGAAGCTACTGACTGAATGAAAGGAGCTGGCATCTCACTCTCTTTGAATCTTCTTTATCATGCTAGGATTAGCAGGAAAAAGCAAAAAATTTCAGAATTGCACCTTGCAATGTGGAGATATTACTGTTTGTGCATTTACAATATTCATTGATTTTTGCCATTGAAAAACATGTTTTTCATATACCAGAAATGTTTGAAGCTACTGACTGAATGAAAGGAGCTGGCATCTCACTCTCTTTGAATCTTCTTTATCATGCTAGGATTAACAGGAAAAAGCTAAAAATTTCAGAATTGCACCGTGCAATGTGGAGATATTACTGTTTGTGCATTTACAATATTCATTGATTTTTGCCATTGAAAAACATGTTTTTCATATACCAGAAATGTTTGAAGCTACTGACTGAATGAAAGGAGCTGGCATCTCACTCTCTTTGAATCTTCTTTATCATGCTAGGATTAGCAGGAAAAAGCAAAAAATTTCAGAATTGCACCTTGCAATGTGGAGATATTACTGTTTGTGCATTTACAATATTCATTGATTTTTGCCATTGAAAAACATGTTTTTCATATACCAGAAATGTTTGAAGCTACTGACTGAATGAAAGGAGCTGGCATCTCACTCTCTTTGAATCTTCTTTATCATGCTAGGATTAGCAGGAAAAAGCAAAAAATTTCAGAATTGCACCTTGCAATGTGGAGATATTACTGTTTGTGCATTTACAATATTCATTGATTTTTGCCATTGAAAAACATGTTTTTCATATACCAGAAATGTTTGAAGCTACTGACTGAATGAAAGGAGCTGGCATCTCACTCTCTTTGAATCTTCTTTATCATGCTAGGATTAACAGGAAAAAGCTAAAAATTTCAGAATTGCACCGTGCAATGTGGAGATATTACTGTTTGTGCATTTACAATATTCATTGATTTTTGCCATTGAAAAACATGTTTTTCATATACCAGAAATGTTTGAAGCTACTGACTGAATGAAAGGAGCTGGCATCTCACTCTCTTTGAATCTTCTTTATCATGCTAAGAGGAGCAGGAAAAAGCAAAAAATTTCAGAATTGCACCTTGCAATGCGGAGAAATTACTGTTTGTGCATTTACAATATTCATTGATTTTTGCCATTGAAAAACATCCAGAAATGATTGAAGCTACTGACTGAATGAAAGGAGCTGGCATCTCACTCTCTTTGAATCTTCTTTATCATGCTAAGAGGAGCAGGAAAAAGCAAAAAATTTCAGAATTGCACCTTGCAATGCGGAGAAATTACTGTTTGTGCATTTACAATATTCATTGATTTTTGCCATTGAAAAACGTCCAGAAATGATTGAAGCTACTGACTGAATGAAAGGAGCTGGCATCTCAGTCTCTTTGAATCTTCTTTATCATGCTAAGAGGAGCAGGAAAAAGCAAAAAATTTCAGAATTGCACCTTGCAATGCGGAGAAATTACTGTTTGTGCATCTACAATATTCATTGATTTTTGCCGTTGAAAAACGTCCAGAAATGATTGAAGCTACTGACTGAATGAAAGGAGCTGGCATCTCACTCTCTTTGAGTCTTCTTTACCATGCTAAGAGGAGCAGGAAAAAGCAAAAAATTTCAGAATTGCACCTTGCAATGCGGAGAAATTACTGTTTGTGCATTTACAATATTCATTGATTTTTGCCATTGAAAAACGTCCAGAAATGATTGAAGCTACTGACTGAATGAAAGGAGCTGGCATCTCACTCTCTTTGAATCTTCTTTATCATGCTAAGAGGAGCAGGAAAAAGCAAAAAATTTCAGAATTGCACCTTGCAATGCGGAGAAATTACTGTTTGTGCATTTACAATATTCATTGATTTTTGCCATTGAAAAACATCATGTTATTCATATACCAGAAATGATTGAAGCTACTGACTGAATGAAAGGAGCTGGCATATCACTCTCTTTGAATCTTCTTTATCATGCTAAGAGGAGCAGGAAAAAGCAAAAAATTTCAGAATTGCACCTTGCAATGCGGAGAAATTACTGTTTGTGCATTTACAATATTCATTGATTTTTGCCATTGAAAAACGTCCAGAAATGATTGAAGCTACTGACTGAATGAAAGGAGCTGGCATCTCACTCTCTGAATCTTCTTTATCATGCTAAGAGGAGCAGGAAAAAGCAAAACATTTCAGAATTGCACCTTGCAATGCGGAGAAATTACTGTTTGTGCATTTACAATATTCATTGATTTTTGCCATTGAAAAACGTCCAGAAATGATTGAAGCTACTGACTGAATGAAAGGAGCTCTCATCTCACTCTCTTTGAATCTTCTTTATCATGCTAAGAGGAGCAGGAAAAAGCAAAAAATTTCAGAATTGCACCTTGCAATGCGGAGAAATTACTGTTTGTGCATTTACAATATTCATTGATTTTTGCCATTGAAAAACATCATGTTATTCATATACCAGAAATGTTTGAAGCTACTGACTGAATGAAAGGAGCTGGCATCTCACTCTCTTTGAATCTTCTTTATCATGCTAAGAGGAGCAGGAAAAAGCAAAAAATTTCAGAATTGCACCTTCAATGCGGAGAAATTACTGTTTGTGCATTTACAATATTCATTGATTTTTGCCATTGAAAAACGTCCAGAAATGATTGAAGCTACTGACTGAATGAAAGGAGCTGGCATCTCACTCTCTTTGAATCTTCTTTATCATGCTAAGAGGAGCAGGAAAAAGCAAAAAATTTCAGAATTGCACCTTGCAATGCGGAGATATTACTGTTTGTGCATTTACAATATTCATTAATTTTTGCCATTGAAAAACATCATGTTATTCATATACCAGAAATGATTGAAGCTACTGACTGAATGAAAGGAGCTGGCATCTCACTCTCTTTGAATCTTCTTTATCATGCTAAGAGGAGCAGGAAAAAGCAAAAAATTTCAGAATTGCACCTTGCAATGCGGAGAAATTACTGTTTGTGCATTTACAATATTCATTGATTTTTGCCATTGAAAAACATCATGTTATTCATATACCAGAAATGTTTGAAGCTACTGACTGAATGAAAGGAGCTGGCATCTCACTCTCTTTGAATCTTCTTTATCATACTAAGAGGAGCAGGAAAAAGCAAAAAATTTCAGAATTGCACCTTGCAATGCGGAGAAATTACTGTTTGTGCATTTACAATATTCATTGATTTTTGCCATTGAAAAACGTCCAGAAATGATTGAAGCTACTGACTGAATGAAAGGAGCTGGCATCTCACTCTCTTTGAATCTTCTTTATCATGCTAAGAGGAGCAGGAAAAAGCAAAAAATTTCAGAATTGCACCTTGCAATGCGGAGAAATTACTGTTTGTGCATTTACAATATTCATTGATTTTTGCCATTGAAAAACGTCCAGAAATGATTGAAGCTACTGACTGAATGAAAGGAGCTGGCATCTCACTCTCTTTGAATCTTCTTTATCATGCTAAGAGGAGCAGGAAAAAGCAAAAATTTCAGAATTGCACCTTGCAATGCGGAGAAATTACTGTTTGTGCATTTACAATATTCATTGATTTTTGCCATTGAAAAACATCATGTTATTCATATACCAGAAATGTTTGAAGCTACTGACTGAATGAAAGGAGCTGGCATCTCACTCTCTTTGAATCTTCTTTATCATGCTAGGATTAGCAGGAAAAAGCAAAAAATTTCAGAATTGCACCTTGCAATGTGGAGATATTACTGTTTGTGCATTTACAATATTCATTGATTTTTGCCATTGAAAAACATGTTTTTCATATACCAGAAATGTTTGAAGCTACTGACTGAATGAAAGGAGCTGGCATCTCACTCTCTTTGAATCTTCTTTATCATGCTAGGATTAACAGGAAAAAGCTAAAAATTTCAGAATTGCACCGTGCAATGTGGAGATATTACTGTTTGTGCATTTACAATATTCATTGATTTTTGCCATTGAAAAACATGTTTTTCATATACCAGAAATGTTTGAAGCTACTGACTGAATGAAAGGAGCTGGCATCTCACTCTCTTTGAATCTTCTTTATCATGCTAGGATTAGCAGGAAAAAGCAAAAAATTTCAGAATTGCACCTTGCAATGTGGAGATATTACTGTTTGTGCATTTACAATATTCATTGATTTTTGCCATTGAAAAACATGTTTTTCATATACCAGAAATGTTTGAAGCTACTGACTGAATGAAAGGAGCTGGCATCTCACTCTCTTTGAATCTTCTTTATCATGCTAGGATTAGCAGGAAAAAGCAAAAAATTTCAGAATTGCACCTTGCAATGTGGAGATATTACTGTTTGTGCATTTACAATATTCATTGATTTTTGCCATTGAAAAACATGTTTTTCATATACCAGAAATGTTTGAAGCTACTGACTGAATGAAAGGAGCTGGCATCTCACTCTCTTTGAATCTTCTTTATCATGCTAGGATTAACAGGAAAAAGCTAAAAATTTCAGAATTGCACCGTGCAATGTGGAGATATTACTGTTTGTGCATTTACAATATTCATTGATTTTTGCCATTGAAAAACATGTTTTTCATATACCAGAAATGTTTGAAGCTACTGACTGAATGAAAGGAGCTGGCATCTCACTCTCTTTGAATCTTCTTTATCATGCTAAGAGGAGCAGGAAAAAGCAAAAAATTTCAGAATTGCACCTTGCAATGCGGAGAAATTACTGTTTGTGCATTTACAATATTCATTGATTTTTGCCATTGAAAAACGTCCAGAAATGATTGAAGCTACTGACTGAATGAAAGGAGCTGGCATCTCAGTCTCTTTGAATCTTCTTTACCATGCTAAGAGGAGCAGGAAAAAGCAAAAAATTTCAGAATTGCACCTTGCAATGCGGAGAAATTACTGTTTGTGCATTTACAATATTCATTGATTTTTGCCATTGAAAAACGTCCAGAAATGATTGAAGCTACTGACTGAATGAAAGGAGCTGGCATCTCAGTCTCTTTGAATCTTCTTTACCATGCTAAGAGGAGCAGGAAAAAGCAAAAAATTTCAGAATTGCACCTTGCAATGCGGAGAAATTACTGTTTGTGCATCTACAATATTCATTGATTTTTGCCGTTGAAAAACGTCCAGAAATGATTGAAGCTACTGACTGAATGAAAGGAGCTGGCATCTCACTCTCTTTGAGTCTTCTTTACCATGCTAAGAGGAGCAGGAAAAAGCAAAAAATTTCAGAATTGCACCTTGCAATGCGGAGAAATTACTGTTTGTGCATTTACAATATTCATTGATTTTTGCCATTGAAAAACGTCCAGAAATGATTGAAGCTACTGACTGAATGAAAGGAGCTGGCATCTCACTCTCTTTGAATCTTCTTTATCATGCTAAGAGGAGCAGGAAAAAGCAAAAAATTTCAGAATTGCACCTTGCAATGCGGAGAAATTACTGTTTGTGCATTTACAATATTCATTGATTTTTGCCATTGAAAAACATCATGTTATTCATATACCAGAAATGATTGAAGCTACTGACTGAATGAAAGGAGCTGGCATATCACTCTCTTTGAATCTTCTTTATCATGCTAAGAGGAGCAGGAAAAAGCAAAAAATTTCAGAATTGCACCTTGCAATGCGGAGAAATTACTGTTTGTGCATTTACAATATTCATTGATTTTTGCCATTGAAAAACGTCCAGAAATGATTGAAGCTACTGACTGAATGAAAGGAGCTGGCATCTCACTCTCTGAATCTTCTTTATCATGCTAAGAGGAGCAGGAAAAAGCAAAACATTTCAGAATTGCACCTTGCAATGCGGAGAAATTACTGTTTGTGCATTTACAATATTCATTGATTTTTGCCATTGAAAAACGTCCAGAAATGATTGAAGCTACTGACTGAATGAAAGGAGCTCTCATCTCACTCTCTTTGAATCTTCTTTATCATGCTAAGAGGAGCAGGAAAAAGCAAAAAATTTCAGAATTGCACCTTGCAATGCGGAGAAATTACTGTTTGTGCATTTACAATATTCATTGATTTTTGCCATTGAAAAACATCATGTTATTCATATACCAGAAATGTTTGAAGCTACTGACTGAATGAAAGGAGCTGGCATCTCACTCTCTTTGAATCTTCTTTATCATGCTAAGAGGAGCAGGAAAAAGCAAAAAATTTCAGAATTGCACCTTCAATGCGGAGAAATTACTGTTTGTGCATTTACAATATTCATTGATTTTTGCCATTGAAAAACGTCCAGAAATGATTGAAGCTACTGACTGAATGAAAGGAGCTGGCATCTCACTCTCTTTGAATCTTCTTTATCATGCTAAGAGGAGCAGGAAAAAGCAAAAAATTTCAGAATTGCACCTTGCAATGCGGAGATATTACTGTTTGTGCATTTACAATATTCATTAATTTTTGCCATTGAAAAACATCATGTTATTCATATACCAGAAATGATTGAAGCTACTGACTGAATGAAAGGAGCTGGCATCTCACTCTCTTTGAATCTTCTTTATCATGCTAAGAGGAGCAGGAAAAAGCAAAAAATTTCAGAATTGCACCTTGCAATGCGGAGAAATTACTGTTTGTGCATTTACAATATTCATTGATTTTTGCCATTGAAAAACATCATGTTATTCATATACCAGAAATGTTTGAAGCTACTGACTGAATGAAAGGAGCTGGCATCTCACTCTCTTTGAATCTTCTTTATCATACTAAGAGGAGCAGGAAAAAGCAAAAAATTTCAGAATTGCACCTTGCAATGCGGAGAAATTACTGTTTGTGCATTTACAATATTCATTGATTTTTGCCATTGAAAAACGTCCAGAAATGATTGAAGCTACTGACTGAATGAAAGGAGCTGGCATCTCACTCTCTTTGAATCTTCTTTATCATGCTAAGAGGAGCAGGAAAAAGCAAAAAATTTCAGAATTGCACCTTGCAATGCGGAGAAATTACTGTTTGTGCATTTACAATATTCATTGATTTTTGCCATTGAAAAACATCATGTTATTCATATACCAGAAATGATTGAAGCTACTGACTGAATGAAAGGAGCTGGCATATCACTCTCTTTGAATCTTCTTTATCATGCTAAGAGGAGCAGGAAAAAGCAAAAAATTTCAGAATTGCACCTTGCAATGCGGAGAAATTACTGTTTGTGCATTTACAATATTCATTGATTTTTGCCATTGAAAAACGTCCAGAAATGATTGAAGCTACTGACTGAATGAAAGGAGCTGGCATCTCACTCTCTGAATCTTCTTTATCATGCTAAGAGGAGCAGGAAAAAGCAAAACATTTCAGAATTGCACCTTGCAATGCGGAGAAATTACTGTTTGTGCATTTACAATATTCATTGATTTTTGCCATTGAAAAACGTCCAGAAATGATTGAAGCTACTGACTGAATGAAAGGAGCTCTCATCTCACTCTCTGAATCTTCTTTATCATGCTAAGAGGAGCAGGAAAAAGCAAAAAATTTCAGAATTGCACCTTGCAATGCGGAGAAATTACTGTTTGTGCATTTACAATATTCATTGATTTTTGCCATTGAAAAACATCATGTTATTCATATACCAGAAATGTTTGAAGCTACTGACTGAATGAAAGGAGCTGGCATCTCACTCTCTTTGAATCTTCTTTATCATGCTAAGAGGAGCAGGAAAAAGCAAAAAATTTCAGAATTGCACCTTCAAAGCGGAGAAATTACTGTTTGTGCATTTACAATATTCATTGATTTTTGCCATTGAAAAATGTCCAGAAATGATTGAAGCTACTGACTGAATGAAAGGAGCTGGCATCTCACTCTCTTTGAATCTTCTTTATCATGCTAAGAGGAGCAGGAAAAAGCAAAAAATTTCAGAATTGCACCTTGCAATGCGGAGATATTACTGTTTGTGCATTTACAATATTCATTAATTTTTGCCATTGAAAAACATCATGTTATTCATATACCAGAAATGATTGAAGCTACTGACTGAATGAAAGGAGCTGGCATCTCACTCTCTTTGAATCTTCTTTATCATGCTAAGAGGAGCAGGAAAAAGCAAAAAATTTCAGAATTGCACCTTGCAATGCGGAGAAATTACTGTTTGTGCATTTACAATATTCATTGATTTTTGCCATTGAAAAACATCATGTTATTCATATACCAGAAATGTTTGAAGCTACTGACTGAATGAAAGGAGCTGGCATCTCACTCTCTTTGAATCTTCTTTATCATACTAAGAGGAGCAGGAAAAAGCAAAAAATTTCAGAATTGCACCTTGCAATGCGGAGAAATTACTGTTTGTGCATTTACAATATTCATTGATTTTTGCCATTGAAAAACGTCCAGAAATGATTGAAGCTACTGACTGAATGAAAGGAGCTGGCATCTCACTCTCTTTGAATCTTCTTTATCATGCTAAGAGGAGCAGGAAAAAGCAAAAAATTTCAGAATTGCACCTTGCAATGCGGAGAAATTACTGTTTGTGCATTTACAATATTCATTGATTTTTGCCATTGAAAAACGTCCAGAAATGATTGAAGCTACTGACTGAATGAAAGGAGCTGGCATCTCACTCTCTTTGAATCTTCTTTATCATGCTAAGAGGAGCAGGAAAAAGCAAAAATTTCAGAATTGCACCTTGCAATGCGGAGAAATTACTGTTTGTGCATTTACAATATTCATTGATTTTTGCCATTGAAAAACATCATGTTATTCATATACCAGAAATGTTTGAAGCTACTGACTGAATGAAAGGAGCTGGCATCTCACTCTCTTTGAATCTTCTTTATCATGCTAGGATTAGCAGGAAAAAGCAAAAAATTTCAGAATTGCACCTTGCAATGTGGAGATATTACTGTTTGTGCATTTACAATATTCATTGATTTTTGCCATTGAAAAACATGTTTTTCATATACCAGAAATGTTTGAAGCTACTGACTGAATGAAAGGAGCTGGCATCTCACTCTCTTTGAATCTTCTTTATCATGCTAGGATTAACAGGAAAAAGCTAAAAACTTCAGAATTGCACCGTGCAATGTGGAGATATTACTGTTTGTGCATTTACAATATTCATTGATTTTTGCCATTGAAAAACATGTTTTTCATATACCAGAAATGTTTGAAGCTACTGACTGAATGAAAGGAGCTGGCATCTCACTCTCTTTGAATCTTCTTTATCATGCTAGGATTAGCAGGAAAAAGCAAAAAATTTCAGAATTGCACCTTGCAATGTGGAGATATTACTGTTTGTGCATTTACAATATTCATTGATTTTTGCCATTGAAAAACATGTTTTTCATATACCAGAAATGTTTGAAGCTACTGACTGAATGAAAGGAGCTGGCATCTCACTCTCTTTGAATCTTCTTTATCATGCTAGGATTAACAGGAAAAAGCTAAAAATTTCAGAATTGCACCGTGCAATGTGGAGATATTACTGTTTGTGCATTTACAATATTCATTGATTTTTGCCATTGAAAAACATGTTTTTCATATACCAGAAATGTTTGAAGCTACTGACTGAATGAAAGGAGCTGGCATCTCACTCTCTTTGAATCTTCTTTATCATGCTAGGATTAGCAGGAAAAAGCAAAAAATTTCAGAATTGCACCTTGCAATGTGGAGATATTACTGTTTGTGCATTTACAATATTCATTGATTTTTGCCATTGAAAAACATGTTTTTCATATACCAGAAATGTTTGAAGCTACTGACTGAATGAAAGGAGCTGGCATCTCACTCTCTTTGAATCTTCTTTATCATGCTAGGATTAACAGGAAAAAGCTAAAAATTTCAGAATTGCACCGTGCAATGTGGAGATATTACTGTTTGTGCATTTACAATATTCATTGATTTTTGCCATTGAAAAACATGTTTTTCATATACCAGAAATGTTTGAAGCTACTGACTGAATGAAAGGAGCTGGCATCTCACTCTCTTTGAATCTTCTTTATCATGCTAGGATTAACAGGAAAAAGCTAAAAATTTCATAATTGCACCGTGCAATGTGGAGATATTACTGTTTGTGCATTTACAATATTCATTGATTTTTGCCATTGAAAAACATGTTTTTCATATACCAGAAATGTTTGAAGCTACTGACTGAATGAAAGGAGCTGGCATCTCACTCTCTTTGAATCTTCTTTATCATGCTAGGATTAGCAGGAAAAAGCAAAAAATTTCAGAATTGCACCTTGCAATGTGGAGATATTACTGTTTGTGCATTTACAATATTCATTGATTTTTGCCATTGAAAAACATGTTTTTCATATACCAGAAATGTTTGAAGCTACTGACTGAATGAAAGGAGCTGGCATCTCACTCTCTTTGAATCTTCTTTATCATGCTAGGATTAACAGGAAAAAGCTAAAAATTTCAGAATTGCACCGTGCAATGTGGAGATATTACTGTTTGTGCATTTACAATATTCATTGATTTTTGCCATTGAAAAACATGTTTTTCATATACCAGAAATGTTTGAAGCTACTGACTGAATGAAAGGAGCTGGCATCTCACTCTCTTTGAATCTTCTTTATCATGCTAGGATTAGCAGGAAAAAGCAAAAAATTTCAGAATTGCACCTTGCAATGTGGAGATATTACTGTTTGTGCATTTACAATATTCATTGATTTTTGCCATTGAAAAACATGTTTTTCATATACCAGAAATGTTTGAAGCTACTGACTGAATGAAAGGAGCTGGCATCTCACTCTCTTTGAATCTTCTTTATCATGCTAGGATTAACAGGAAAAAGCAAAAAATTTCAGAATTGCACCTTGCAATGTGGAGATATTACTGTTTGTGCATTTACAATATTCATTGATTTTTGCCATTGAAAAACATGTTTTTCATATACCAGAAATGTTTGAGGCTACTGACTGAATGAAAGGAGCTGGCATCTCACTCTCTTTGAATCTTCTTTATCATGCTAGGATTAACAGGAAAAAGCTAAAAATTTCAGAATTGCACCGTGCAATGTTGAGATATTACTGTTTGTGCATTTACAATATTCATTGATTTTTGCCATTGAAAAACATGTTTTTCATATACCAGAAATGTTTGAAGCTACTGACTGAATGAAAGGAGCTGGCATCTCACTCTCTTTGAATCTTCTTTATCATGCTAGGATTAGCAGGAAAAAGCAAAAAATTTCAGAATTGCACCTTGCAATGTGGAGATATTACTGTTTGTGCATTTACAATATTCATTGATTTTTGCCATTGAAAAACATGTTTTTCATACACCAGAAATGTTTGAAGCTACTGACTGAATGAAAGGAGCTGGCATCTCACTCTCTTTGAATCTTCTTTATCATGCTAGGATTAACAGGAAAAAGCTAAAAATTTCATAATTGCACCGTGCAATGTGGAGATATTACTGTTTGTGCATTTACAATATTCATTGATTTTTGCCATTGAAAAACATGTTTTTCATATACCAGAAATGTTTGAAGCTACTGACTGAATGAAAGGAGCTGGCATCTCACTCTCTTTGAATCTTCTTTATCATGCTAGGATTAGCAGGAAAAAGCAAAAAATTTCAGAATTGCACCTTGCAATGTGGAGATATTACTGTTTGTGCATTTACAATATTCATTGATTTTTGCCATTGAAAAACATGTTTTTCATATACCAGAAATGTTTGAAGCTACTGACTGAATGAAAGGAGCTGGCATCTCACTCTCTTTGAATCTTCTTTATCATGCTAGGATTAACAGGAAAAAGCAAAAAATTTCAGAATTGCACCTTGCAATGTGGAGATATTACTGTTTGTGCATTTACAATATTCATTGATTTTTGCCATTGAAAAACATGTTTTTCATATACCAGAAATGTTTGAGGCTACTGACTGAATGAAAGGAGCTGGCATCTCACTCTCTTTGAATCTTCTTTATCATGCTAGGATTAACAGGAAAAAGCTAAAAATTTCAGAATTGCACCGTGCAATGTTGAGATATTACTGTTTGTGCATTTACAATATTCATTGATTTTTGCCATTGAAAAACATGTTTTTCATATACCAGAAATGTTTGAAGCTACTGACTGAATGAAAGGAGCTGGCATCTCACTCTCTTTGAATCTTCTTTATCATGCTAGGATTAGCAGGAAAAAGCAAAAAATTTCAGAATTGCACCTTGCAATGTGGAGATATTACTGTTTGTGCATTTACAATATTCATTGATTTTTGCCATTGAAAAACATGTTTTTCATATACCAGAAATGTTTGAAGCTACTGACTGAATGAAAGGAGCTGGCATCTCACTCTCTTTGAATCTTCTTTATCATGCTAGGATTAACAGGAAAAAGCTAAAAATTTCATAATTGCACCGTGCAATGTGGAGATATTACTGTTTGTGCATTTACAATATTCATTGATTTTTGCCATTGAAAAACATGTTTTTCATATACCAGAAATGTTTGAAGCTACTGACTGAATGAAAGGAGCTGGCATCTCACTCTCTTTGAATCTTCTTTATCATGCTAGGATTAGCAGGAAAAAGCAAAAAATTTCAGAATTGCACCTTGCAATGTGGAGATATTACTGTTTGTGCATTTACAATATTCATTGATTTTTGCCATTGAAAAACATGTTTTTCATATACCAGAAATGTTTGAAGCTACTGACTGAATGAAAGGAGCTGGCATCTCACTCTCTTTGAATCTTCTTTATCATGCTAGGATTAACAGGAAAAAGCAAAAAATTTCAGAATTGCACCTTGCAATGTGGAGATATTACTGTTTGTGCATTTACAATATTCATTGATTTTTGCCATTGAAAAACATGTTTTTCATATACCAGAAATGTTTGAGGCTACTGACTGAATGAAAGGAGCTGGCATCTCACTCTCTTTGAATCTTCTTTATCATGCTAGGATTAACAGGAAAAAGCTAAAAATTTCAGAATTGCACCGTGCAATGTTGAGATATTACTGTTTGTGCATTTACAATATTCATTGATTTTTGCCATTGAAAAACATGTTTTTCATATACCAGAAATGTTTGAAGCTACTGACTGAATGAAAGGAGCTGGCATCTCACTCTCTTTGAATCTTCTTTATCATGCTAGGATTAGCAGGAAAAAGCAAAAAATTTCAGAATTGCACCTTGCAATGTGGAGATATTACTGTTTGTGCATTTACAATATTCATTGATTTTTGCCATTGAAAAACATGTTTTTCATATACCAGAAATGTTTGAAGCTACTGACTGAATGAAAGGAGCTGGCATCTCACTCTCTTTGAATCTTCTTTATCATGCTAGGATTAACAGGAAAAAGCTAAAAATTTCATAATTGCACCGTGCAATGTGGAGATATTACTGTTTGTGCATTTACAATATTCATTGATTTTTGCCATTGAAAAACATGTTTTTCATATACCAGAAATGTTTGAAGCTACTGACTGAATGAAAGGAGCTGGCATCTCACTCTCTTTGAATCTTCTTTATCATGCTAGGATTAGCAGGAAAAAGCAAAAAATTTCAGAATTGCACCTTGCAATGTGGAGATATTACTGTTTGTGCATTTACAATATTCATTGATTTTTGCCATTGAAAAACATGTTTTTCATATACCAGAAATGTTTGAAGCTACTGACTGAATGAAAGGAGCTGGCATCTCACTCTCTTTGAATCTTCTTTATCATGCTAGGATTAACAGGAAAAAGCTAAAAATTTCAGAATTGCACCGTGCAATGTGGAGATATTACTGTTTGTGCATTTACAATATTCATTGATTTTTGCCATTGAAAAACATGTTTTTCATATACCAGAAATGTTTGAAGCTACTGACTGAATGAAAGGAGCTGGCATCTCACTCTCTTTGAATCTTCTTTATCATGCTAAGAGGAGCAGGAAAAAGCAAAAAATTTCAGAATTGCACCTTGCAATGCGGAGAAATTACTGTTTGTGCATTTACAATATTCATTGATTTTTGCCATTGAAAAACATCCAGAAATGATTGAAGCTACTGACTGAATGAAAGGAGCTGGCATCTCACTCTCTTTGAATCTTCTTTATCATGCTAAGAGGAGCAGGAAAAAGCAAAAAATTTCAGAATTGCACCTTGCAATGCGGAGAAATTACTGTTTGTGCATTTACAATATTCATTGATTTTTGCCATTGAAAAACGTCCAGAAATGATTGAAGCTACTGACTGAATGAAAGGAGCTGGCATCTCAGTCTCTTTGAATCTTCTTTATCATGCTAAGAGGAGCAGGAAAAAGCAAAAAATTTCAGAATTGCACCTTGCAATGTGGAGAAATTACTGTTTGTGCATCTACAATATTCATTGATTTTTGCCGTTGAAAAACGTCCAGAAATGATTGAAGCTACTGACTGAATGAAAGGAGCTGGCATCTCACTCTCTTTGAGTCTTCTTTACCATGCTAAGAGGAGCAGGAAAAAGCAAAAAATTTCAGAATTGCACCTTCAATGCGGAGAAATTACTGTTTGTGCATTTACAATATTCATTGATTTTTGCCATTGAAAAACGTCCAGAAATGATTGAAGCTACTGACTGAATGAAAGGAGCTGGCATCTCACTCTCTTTGAATCTTCTTTATCATGCTAAGAGGAGCAGGAAAAAGCAAAAAAATTCAGAATTGCACCTTGCAATGCGGAGATATTACTGTTTGTGCATTTACAATATTCATTAATTTTTGCCATTGAAAAACATCATGTTATTCATATACCAGAAATGATTGAAGCTACTGACTGAATGAAAGGAGCTGGCATCTCACTCTCTTTGAATCTTCTTTATCATGCTAAGAGGAGCAGGAAAAAGCAAAAAATTTCAGAATTGCACCTTGCAATGCGGAGAAATTACTGTTTGTGCATTTACAATATTCATTGATTTTTGCCATTGAAAAACATCATGTTATTCATATACCAGAAATGTTTGAAGCTACTGACTGAATGAAAGGAGCTGGCATCTCACTCTCTTTGAATCTTCTTTATCATACTAAGAGGAGCAGGAAAAAGCAAAAAATTTCAGAATTGCACCTTGCAATGCGGAGAAATTACTGTTTGTGCATTTACAATATTCATTGATTTTTGCCATTGAAAAACGTCCAGAAATGATTGAAGCTACTGACTGAATGAAAGGAGCTGGCATCTCACTCTCTTTGAATCTTCTTTATCATGCTAAGAGGAGCAGGAAAAAGCAAAAAATTTCAGAATTGCACCTTGCAATGCGGAGAAATTACTGTTTGTGCATTTACAATATTCATTGATTTTTGCCATTGAAAAACGTCCAGAAATGATTGAAGCTACTGACTGAATGAAAGGAGCTGGCATCTCACTCTCTTTGAATCTTCTTTATCATGCTAAGAGGAGCAGGAAAAAGCAAAAATTTCAGAATTGCACCTTGCAATGCGGAGAAATTACTGTTTGTGCATTTACAATATTCATTGATTTTTGCCATTGAAAAACATCATGTTATTCATATACCAGAAATGTTTGAAGCTACTGACTGAATGAAAGGAGCTGGCATCTCACTCTCTTTGAATCTTCTTTATCATGCTAGGATTAGCAGGAAAAAGCAAAAAATTTCAGAATTGCACCTTGCAATGTGGAGATATTACTGTTTGTGCATTTACAATATTCATTGATTTTTGCCATTGAAAAACATGTTTTTCATATACCAGAAATGTTTGAAGCTACTGACTGAATGAAAGGAGCTGGCATCTCACTCTCTTTGAATCTTCTTTATCATGCTAGGATTAACAGGAAAAAGCTAAAAATTTCAGAATTGCACCGTGCAATGTGGAGATATTACTGTTTGTGCATTTACAATATTCATTGATTTTTGCCATTGAAAAACATGTTTTTCATATACCAGAAATGTTTGAAGCTACTGACTGAATGAAAGGAGCTGGCATCTCACTCTCTTTGAATCTTCTTTATCATGCTAGGATTAGCAGGAAAAAGCAAAAAATTTCAGAATTGCACCTTGCAATGTGGAGATATTACTGTTTGTGCATTTACAATATTCATTGATTTTTGCCATTGAAAAACATGTTTTTCATATACCAGAAATGTTTGAAGCTACTGACTGAATGAAAGGAGCTGGCATCTCACTCTCTTTGAATCTTCTTTATCATGCTAGGATTAACAGGAAAAAGCTAAAAATTTCAGAATTGCACCGTGCAATGTGGAGATATTACTGTTTGTGCATTTACAATATTCATTGATTTTTGCCATTGAAAAACATGTTTTTCATATACCAGAAATGTTTGAAGCTACTGACTGAATGAAAGGAGCTGGCATCTCACTCTCTTTGAATCTTCTTTATCATGCTAGGATTAGCAGGAAAAAGCAAAAAATTTCAGAATTGCACCTTGCAATGTGGAGATATTACTGTTTGTGCATTTACAATATTCATTGATTTTTGCCATTGAAAAACATGTTTTTCATATACCAGAAATGTTTGAAGCTACTGACTGAATGAAAGGAGCTGGCATCTCACTCTCTTTGAATCTTCTTTATCATGCTAGGATTAACAGGAAAAAGCTAAAAATTTCAGAATTGCACCGTGCAATGTGGAGATATTACTGTTTGTGCATTTACAATATTCATTGATTTTTGCCATTGAAAAACATGTTTTTCATATACCAGAAATGTTTGAAGCTACTGACTGAATGAAAGGAGCTGGCATCTCACTCTCTTTGAATCTTCTTTATCATGCTAGGATTAACAGGAAAAAGCTAAAAATTTCATAATTGCACCGTGCAATGTGGAGATATTACTGTTTGTGCATTTACAATATTCATTGATTTTTGCCATTGAAAAACATGTTTTTCATATACCAGAAATGTTTGAAGCTACTGACTGAATGAAAGGAGCTGGCATCTCACTCTCTTTGAATCTTCTTTATCATGCTAGGATTAGCAGGAAAAAGCAAAAAATTTCAGAATTGCACCTTGCAATGTGGAGATATTACTGTTTGTGCATTTACAATATTCATTGATTTTTGCCATTGAAAAACATGTTTTTCATATACCAGAAATGTTTGAAGCTACTGACTGAATGAAAGGAGCTGGCATCTCACTCTCTTTGAATCTTCTTTATCATGCTAGGATTAACAGGAAAAAGCAAAAAATTTCAGAATTGCACCTTGCAATGTGGAGATATTACTGTTTGTGCATTTACAATATTCATTGATTTTTGCCATTGAAAAACGTCCAGAAATGTTTGAAGCTACTGACTGAATGAAAGAAGCTGGCATCTCACTCTCTTTGAATCTTCTTTATCATGCTAGGATTAGCAGGAAAAAGCAAAAAATTTCAGAATTGCACCTTGCAATGTGGAGATATTACTGTTTGTGCATTTACAATATTCATTGATTTTTGCCATTGAAAAACATGTTTTTCATATACCAGAAATGTTTGAAGCTACTGACTGAATGAAAGGAGCTGGCATCTCACTCTCTTTGAATCTTCTTTATCATGCTAGGATTAACAGGAAAAAGCTAAAAATTTCAGAATTGCACCGTGCAATGTGGAGATATTACTGTTTGTGCATTTACAATATTCATTGATTTTTGCCATTGAAAAACATGTTTTTCATATACCAGAAATGTTTGAAGCTACTGACTGAATGAAAGGAGCTGGCATCTCACTCTCTTTGAATCTTCTTTATCATGCTAAGAGGAGCAGGAAAAAGCAAAAAATTTCAGAATTGCACCTTGCAATGCGGAGAAATTACTGTTTGTGCATTTACAATATTCATTGATTTTTGCCATTGAAAAACATCCAGAAATGATTGAAGCTACTGACTGAATGAAAGGAGCTGGCATCTCACTCTCTTTGAATCTTCTTTATCATGCTAAGAGGAGCAGGAAAAAGCAAAAAATTTCAGAATTGCACCTTGCAATGCGGAGAAATTACTGTTTGTGCATTTACAATATTCATTGATTTTTGCCATTGAAAAACGTCCAGAAATGATTGAAGCTACTGACTGAATGAAAGGAGCTGGCATCTCAGTCTCTTTGAATCTTCTTTATCATGCTAAGAGGAGCAGGAAAAAGCAAAAAATTTCAGAATTGCACCTTGCAATGCGGAGAAATTACTGTTTGTGCATCTACAATATTCATTGATTTTTGCCGTTGAAAAACGTCCAGAAATGATTGAAGCTACTGACTGAATGAAAGGAGCTGGCATCTCACTCTCTTTGAGTCTTCTTTACCATGCTAAGAGGAGCAGGAAAAAGCAAAAAATTTCAGAATTGCACCTTGCAATGCGGAGAAATTACTGTTTGTGCATTTACAATATTCATTGATTTTTGCCATTGAAAAACGTCCAGAAATGATTGAAGCTACTGACTGAATGAAAGGAGCTGGCATCTCACTCTCTTTGAATCTTCTTTATCATGCTAAGAGGAGCAGGAAAAAGCAAAAAATTTCAGAATTGCACCTTGCAATGTGGAGATATTACTGTTTGTGCATTTACAATATTCATTGATTTTTGCCATTGAAAAACATGTTTTTCATATACCAGAAATGTTTGAAGCTACTGACTGAATGAAAGGAGCTGGCATCTCACTCTCTTTGAATCTTCTTTATCATGCTAGGATTAACAGGAAAAAGCAAAAAATTTCAGAATTGCACCTTGCAATGTGGAGATATTACTGTTTGTGCATTTACAATATTCATTGATTTTTGCCATTGAAAAACGTTTTTCATATACCAGAAATGTTTGAAGCTACTGACTGAATGAAAGGAGCTGGCATCTCACTCTCTTTGAATCTTCTTTATCATGCTAGGATTAACAGGAAAAAGCTAAAAATTTCAGAATTGCACCGTGCAATGTTGAGATATTACTGTTTGTGCATTTACAATATTCATTGATTTTTGCCATTGAAAAACATGTTTTTCATATACCAGAAATGTTTGAAGCTACTGACTGAATGAAAGGAGCTGGCATCTCACTCTCTTTGAATCTTCTTTATCATGCTAGGATTAACAGGAAAAAGCTAAAAATTTCATAATTGCACCGTGCAATGTGGAGATATTACTGTTTGTGCATTTACAATATTCATTGATTTTTGCCATTGAAAAACATGTTTTTCATATACCAGAAATGTTTGAAGCTACTGACTGAATGAAAGGAGCTGGCATCTCACTCTCTTTGAATCTTCTTTATCATGCTAAGAGGAGCAGGAAAAAGCAAAAAATTTCAGAATTGCACCTTGCAATGCGGAGAAATTACTGTTTGTGCATTTACAATATTCATTGATTTTTGCCATTGAAAAACATCCAGAAATGATTGAAGCTACTGACTGAATGAAAGGAGCTGGCATCTCACTCTCTTTGAATCTTCTTTATCATGCTAAGAGGAGCAGGAAAAAGCAAAAAATTTCAGAATTGCACCTTGCAATGCGGAGAAATTACTGTTTGTGCATTTACAATATTCATTGATTTTTGCCATTGAAAAACGTCCAGAAATGATTGAAGCTACTGACTGAATGAAAGGAGCTGGCATCTCAGTCTCTTTGAATCTTCTTTATCATGCTAAGAGGAGCAGGAAAAAGCAAAAAATTTCAGAATTGCACCTTGCAATGCGGAGAAATTACTGTTTGTGCATCTACAATATTCATTGATTTTTGCCGTTGAAAAACGTCCAGAAATGATTGAAGCTACTGACTGAATGAAAGGAGCTGGCATCTCACTCTCTTTGAGTCTTCTTTACCATGCTAAGAGGAGCAGGAAAAAGCAAAAAATTTCAGAATTGCACCTTGCAATGCGGAGAAATTACTGTTTGTGCATTTACAATATTCATTGATTTTTGCCATTGAAAAACGTCCAGAAATGATTGAAGCTACTGACTGAATGAAAGGAGCTGGCATCTCACTCTCTTTGAATCTTCTTTATCATGCTAAGAGGAGCAGGAAAAAGCAAAAAATTTCAGAATTGCACCTTGCAATGCGGAGAAATTACTGTTTGTGCATTTACAATATTCATTGATTTTTGCCATTGAAAAACATCATGTTATTCATATACCAGAAATGATTGAAGCTACTGACTGAATGAAAGGAGCTGGCATATCACTCTCTTTGAATCTTCTTTATCATGCTAAGAGGAGCAGGAAAAAGCAAAAAATTTCAGAATTGCACCTTGCAATGCGGAGAAATTACTGTTTGTGCATTTACAATATTCATTGATTTTTGCCATTGAAAAACGTCCAGAAATGATTGAAGCTACTGACTGAATGAAAGGAGCTGGCATCTCACTCTCTGAATCTTCTTTATCATGCTAAGAGGAGCAGGAAAAAGCAAAACATTTCAGAATTGCACCTTGCAATGCGGAGAAATTACTGTTTGTGCATTTACAATATTCATTGATTTTTGCCATTGAAAAACGTCCAGAAATGATTGAAGCTACTGACTGAATGAAAGGAGCTCTCATCTCACTCTCTTTGAATCTTTATCATGCTAAGAGGAGCAGGAAAAAGCAAAAAATTTCAGAATTGCACCTTGCAATGCGGAGAAATTACTGTTTGTGCATTTACAATATTCATTGATTTTTGCCATTGAAAAACATCATGTTATTCATATACCAGAAATGTTTGAAGCTACTGACTGAATGAAAGGAGCTGGCATCTCACTCTCTTTGAATCTTCTTTATCATGCTAAGAGGAGCAGGAAAAAGCAAAAAATTTCAGAATTGCACCTTCAATGCGGAGAAATTACTGTTTGTGCATTTACAATATTCATTGATTTTTGCCATTGAAAAACGTCCAGAAATGATTGAAGCTACTGACTGAATGAAAGGAGCTGGCATCTCACTCTCTTTGAATCTTCTTTATCATGCTAAGAGGAGCAGGAAAAAGCAAAAAATTTCAGAATTGCACCTTGCAATGCGGAGATATTACTGTTTGTGCATTTACAATATTCATTAATTTTTGCCATTGAAAAACATCATGTTATTCATATACCAGAAATGATTGAAGCTACTGACTGAATGAAAGGAGCTGGCATCTCACTCTCTTTGAATCTTCTTTATCATGCTAAGAGGAGCAGGAAAAAGCAAAAAATTTCAGAATTGCACCTTGCAATGCGGAGAAATTACTGTTTGTGCATTTACAATATTCATTGATTTTTGCCATTGAAAAACATCATGTTATTCATATACCAGAAATGTTTGAAGCTACTGACTGAATGAAAGGAGCTGGCATCTCACTCTCTTTGAATCTTCTTTATCATACTAAGAGGAGCAGGAAAAAGCAAAAAATTTCAGAATTGCACCTTGCAATGCGGAGAAATTACTGTTTGTGCATTTACAATATTCATTGATTTTTGCCATTGAAAAACGTCCAGAAATGATTGAAGCTACTGACTGAATGAAAGGAGCTGGCATCTCACTCTTTGAATCTTCTTTATCATGCTAAGAGGAGCAGGAAAAAGCAAAAAATTTCAGAATTGCACCTTGCAATGCGGAGAAATTACTGTTTGTGCATTTACAATATTCATTGATTTTTGCCATTGAAAAACATCATGTTATTCATATACCAGAAATGATTGAAGCTACTGACTGAATGAAAGGAGCTGGCATATCACTCTCTTTGAATCTTCTTTATCATGCTAAGAGGAGCAGGAAAAAGCAAAAAATTTCAGAATTGCACCTTGCAATGCGGAGAAATTACTGTTTGTGCATTTACAATATTCATTGATTTTTGCCATTGAAAAACGTCCAGAAATGATTGAAGCTACTGACTGAATGAAAGGAGCTGGCATCTCACTCTCTGAATCTTCTTTATCATGCTAAGAGGAGCAGGAAAAAGCAAAACATTTCAGAATTGCACCTTGCAATGCGGAGAAATTACTGTTTGTGCATTTACAATATTCATTGATTTTTGCCATTGAAAAACGTCCAGAAATGATTGAAGCTACTGACTGAATGAAAGGAGCTCTCATCTCACTCTCTGAATCTTCTTTATCATGCTAAGAGGAGCAGGAAAAAGCAAAAAAATTCAGAATTGCACCTTGCAATGCGGAGAAATTACTGTTTGTGCATTTACAATATTCATTGATTTTTGCCATTGAAAAACATCATGTTATTCATATACCAGAAATGTTTGAAGCTACTGACTGAATGAAAGGAGCTGGCATCTCACTCTCTTTGAATCTTCTTTATCATGCTAAGAGGAGCAGGAAAAAGCAAAAAATTTCAGAATTGCACCTTCAATGCGGAGAAATTACTGTTTGTGCATTTACAATATTCATTGATTTTTGCCATTGAAAAACGTCCAGAAATGATTGAAGCTACTGACTGAATGAAAGGAGCTGGCATCTCACTCTCTTTGAATCTTCTTTATCATGCTAAGAGGAGCAGGAAAAAGCAAAAAATTTCAGAATTGCACCTTGCAATGCGGAGATATTACTGTTTGTGCATTTACAATATTCATTAATTTTTGCCATTGAAAAACATCATGTTATTCATATACCAGAAATGATTGAAGCTACTGACTGAATGAAAGGAGCTGGCATCTCACTCTCTTTGAATCTTCTTTATCATGCTAAGAGGAGCAGGAAAAAGCAAAAAATTTCAGAATTGCACCTTGCAATGCGGAGAAATTACTGTTTGTGCATTTACAATATTCATTGATTTTTGCCATTGAAAAACATCATGTTATTCATATACCAGAAATGTTTGAAGCTACTGACTGAATGAAAGGAGCTGGCATCTCACTCTCTTTGAATCTTCTTTATCATACTAAGAGGAGCAGGAAAAAGCAAAAAATTTCAGAATTGCACCTTGCAATGCGGAGAAATTACTGTTTGTGCATTTACAATATTCATTGATTTTTGCCATTGAAAAACGTCCAGAAATGATTGAAGCTACTGACTGAATGAAAGGAGCTGGCATCTCACTCTCTTTGAATCTTCTTTATCATGCTAAGAGGAGCAGGAAAAAGCAAAAAATTTCAGAATTGCACCTTGCAATGCGGAGAAATTACTGTTTGTGCATTTACAATATTCATTGATTTTTGCCATTGAAAAACGTCCAGAAATGATTGAAGCTACTGACTGAATGAAAGGAGCTGGCATCTCACTCTCTTTGAATCTTCTTTATCATGCTAAGAGGAGCAGGAAAAAGCAAAAATTTCAGAATTGCACCTTGCAATGCGGAGAAATTACTGTTTGTGCATTTACAATATTCATTGATTTTTGCCATTGAAAAACATCATGTTATTCATATACCAGAAATGTTTGAAGCTACTGACTGAATGAAAGGAGCTGGCATCTCACTCTCTTTGAATCTTCTTTATCATGCTAGGATTAGCAGGAAAAAGCAAAAAATTTCAGAATTGCACCTTGCAATGTTGAGATATTACTGTTTGTGCATTTACAATATTCATTGATTTTTGCCATTGAAAAACATGTTTTTCATATACCAGAAATGTTTGAAGCTACTGACTGAATGAAAGGAGCTGGCATCTCACTCTCTTTGAATCTTCTTTATCATGCTAGGATTAACAGGAAAAAGCTAAAAATTTCAGAATTGCACCGTGCAATGTGGAGATATTACTGTTTGTGCATTTACAATATTCATTGATTTTTGCCATTGAAAAACATGTTTTTCATATACCAGAAATGTTTGAAGCTACTGACTGAATGAAAGGAGCTGGCATCTCACTCTCTTTGAATCTTCTTTATCATGCTAGGATTAGCAGGAAAAAGCAAAAAATTTCAGAATTGCACCTTGCAATGTGGAGATATTACTGTTTGTGCATTTACAATATTCATTGATTTTTGCCATTGAAAAACATGTTTTTCATATACCAGAAATGTTTGAAGCTACTGACTGAATGAAAGGAGCTGGCATCTCACTCTCTTTGAATCTTCTTTATCATGCTAGGATTAACAGGAAAAAGCTAAAAATTTCAGAATTGCACCGTGCAATGTGGAGATATTACTGTTTGTGCATTTACAATATTCATTGATTTTTGCCATTGAAAAACATGTTTTTCATATACCAGAAATGTTTGAAGCTACTGACTGAATGAAAGGAGCTGGCATCTCACTCTCTTTGAATCTTCTTTATCATGCTAGGATTAGCAGGAAAAAGCAAAAAATTTCAGAATTGCACCTTGCAATGTGGAGATATTACTGTTTGTGCATTTACAATATTCATTGATTTTTGCCATTGAAAAACATGTTTTTCATATACCAGAAATGTTTGAAGCTACTGACTGAATGAAAGGAGCTGGCATCTCACTCTCTTTGAATCTTCTTTATCATGCTAGGATTAACAGGAAAAAGCTAAAAATTTCAGAATTGCACCGTGCAATGTGGAGATATTACTGTTTGTGCATTTACAATATTCATTGATTTTTGCCATTGAAAAACATGTTTTTCATATACCAGAAATGTTTGAAGCTACTGACTGAATGAAAGGAGCTGGCATCTCACTCTCTTTGAATCTTCTTTATCATGCTAGGATTAACAGGAAAAAGCTAAAAATTTCATAATTGCACCGTGCAATGTGGAGATATTACTGTTTGTGCATTTACAATATTCATTGATTTTTGCCATTGAAAAACATGTTTTTCATATACCAGAAATGTTTGAAGCTACTGACTGAATGAAAGGAGCTGGCATCTCACTCTCTTTGAATCTTCTTTATCATGCTAGGATTAGCAGGAAAAAGCAAAAAATTTCAGAATTGCACCTTGCAATGTGGAGATATTACTGTTTGTGCATTTACAATATTCATTGATTTTTGCCATTGAAAAACATGTTTTTCATATACCAGAAATGTTTGAAGCTACTGACTGAATGAAAGGAGCTGGCATCTCACTCTCTTTGAATCTTCTTTATCATGCTAGGATTAACAGGAAAAAGCTAAAAATTTCATAATTGCACCGTGCAATGTGGAGATATTACTGTTTGTGCATTTACAATATTCATTGATTTTTGCCATTGAAAAACATGTTTTTCATATACCAGAAATGTTTGAAGCTACTGACTGAATGAAAGGAGCTGGGATCTCACTCTCTTTGAATCTTCTTTAACATGCTAGGATTAGCAGGAAAAAGCAAAAAATTTCAGAATTGCACCTTGCAATGTGGAGATATTACTGTTTGTGCATTTACAATATTCATTGATTTTTGCCATTGAAAAACATGTTTTTCATATACCAGAAATGTTTGAAGCTACTGACTGAATGAAAGGAGCTGGCATCTCACTCTCTTTGAATCTTCTTTATCATGCTAGGATTAACAGGAAAAAGCAAAAAATTTCAGAATTGCACCTTGCAATGTGGAGATATTACTGTTTGTGCATTTACAATATTCATTGATTTTTGCCATTGAAAAACATGTTTTTCATATACCAGAAATGTTTGAGGCTACTGACTGAATGAAAGGAGCTGGCATCTCACTCTCTTTGAATCTTCTTTATCATGCTAGGATTAACAGGAAAAAGCTAAAAATTTCAGAATTGCACCGTGCAATGTTGAGATATTACTGTTTGTGCATTTACAATATTCATTGATTTTTGCCATTGAAAAACATGTTTTTCATATACCAGAAATGTTTGAAGCTACTGACTGAATGAAAGGAGCTGGCATCTCACTCTCTTTGAATCTTCTTTATCATGCTAGGATTAGCAGGAAAAAGCAAAAAATTTCAGAATTGCACCTTGCAATGTGGAGATATTACTGTTTGTGCATTTACAATATTCATTGATTTTTGCCATTGAAAAACATGTTTTTCATATACCAGAAATGTTTGAAGCTACTGACTGAATGAAAGGAGCTGGCATCTCACTCTCTTTGAATCTTCTTTATCATGCTAGGATTAACAGGAAAAAGCTAAAAATTTCAGAATTGCACCGTGCAATGTGGAGATATTACTGTTTGTGCATTTACAATATTCATTGATTTTTGCCATTGAAAAACATGTTTTTCATATACCAGAAATGTTTGAAGCTACTGACTGAATGAAAGGAGCTGGCATCTCACTCTCTTTGAATCTTCTTTATCATGCTAGGATTAGCAGGAAAAAGCAAAAAATTTCAGAATTGCACCTTGCAATGTGGAGATATTACTGTTTGTGCATTTACAATATTCATTGATTTTTGCCATTGAAAAACATGTTTTTCATATACCAGAAATGTTTGAAGCTACTGACTGAATGAAAGGAGCTGGCATCTCACTCTCTTTGAATCTTCTTTATCATGCTAGGATTAACAGGAAAAAGCTAAAAATTTCAGAATTGCACCGTGCAATGTGGAGATATTACTGTTTGTGCATTTACAATATTCATTGATTTTTGCCATTGAAAAACATGTTTTTCATATACCAGAAATGTTTGAAGCTACTGACTGAATGAAAGGAGCTGGCATCTCACTCTCTTTGAATCTTCTTTATCATGCTAAGAGGAGCAGGAAAAAGCAAAAAATTTCAGAATTGCACCTTGCAATGCGGAGAAATTACTGTTTGTGCATTTACAATATTCATTGATTTTTGCCATTGAAAAACATCCAGAAATGATTGAAGCTACTGACTGAATGAAAGGAGCTGGCATCTCACTCTCTTTGAATCTTCTTTATCATGCTAAGAGGAGCAGGAAAAAGCAAAAAATTTCAGAATTGCACCTTGCAATGCGGAGAAATTACTGTTTGTGCATTTACAATATTCATTGATTTTTGCCATTGAAAAACGTCCAGAAATGATTGAAGCTACTGACTGAATGAAAGGAGCTGGCATCTCAGTCTCTTTGAATCTTCTTTATCATGCTAAGAGGAGCAGGAAAAAGCAAAAAATTTCAGAATTGCACCTTGCAATGCGGAGAAATTACTGTTTGTGCATCTACAATATTCATTGATTTTTGCCGTTGAAAAACGTCCAGAAATGATTGAAGCTACTGACTGAATGAAAGGAGCTGGCATCTCACTCTCTTTGAGTCTTCTTTACCATGCTAAGAGGAGCAGGAAAAAGCAAAAAATTTCAGAATTGCACCTTCAATGCGGAGAAATTACTGTTTGTGCATTTACAATATTCATTGATTTTTGCCATTGAAAAACGTCCAGAAATGATTGAAGCTACTGACTGAATGAAAGGAGCTGGCATCTCACTCTCTTTGAATCTTCTTTATCATGCTAAGAGGAGCAGGAAAAAGCAAAAAATTTCAGAATTGCACCTTGCAATGCGGAGATATTACTGTTTGTGCATTTACAATATTCATTAATTTTTGCCATTGAAAAACATCATGTTATTCATATACCAGAAATGATTGAAGCTACTGACTGAATGAAAGGAGCTGGCATCTCACTCTCTTTGAATCTTCTTTATCATGCTAAGAGGAGCAGGAAAAAGCAAAAAATTTCAGAATTGCACCTTGCAATGCGGAGAAATTACTGTTTGTGCATTTACAATATTCATTGATTTTTGCCATTGAAAAACATCATGTTATTCATATACCAGAAATGTTTGAAGCTACTGACTGAATGAAAGGAGCTGGCATCTCACTCTCTTTGAATCTTCTTTATCATACTAAGAGGAGCAGGAAAAAGCAAAAAATTTCAGAATTGCACCTTGCAATGCGGAGAAATTACTGTTTGTGCATTTACAATATTCATTGATTTTTGCCATTGAAAAACGTCCAGAAATGATTGAAGCTACTGACTGAATGAAAGGAGCTGGCATCTCACTCTCTTTGAATCTTCTTTATCATGCTAAGAGGAGCAGGAAAAAGCAAAAAATTTCAGAATTGCACCTTGCAATGCGGAGAAATTACTGTTTGTGCATTTACAATATTCATTGATTTTTGCCATTGAAAAACATCATGTTATTCATATACCAGAAATGTTTGAAGCTACTGACTGAATGAAAGGAGCTGGCATCTCACTCTCTTTGAATCTTCTTTATCATGCTAGGATTAGCAGGAAAAAGCAAAAAATTTCAGAATTGCACCTTGCAATGTGGAGATATTACTGTTTGTGCATTTACAATATTCATTGATTTTTGCCATTGAAAAACATGTTTTTCATATACCAGAAATGTTTGAAGCTACTGACTGAATGAAAGGAGCTGGCATCTCACTCTCTTTGAATCTTCTTTATCATGCTAGGATTAACAGGAAAAAGCTAAAAATTTCAGAATTGCACCGTGCAATGTGGAGATATTACTGTTTGTGCATTTACAATATTCATTGATTTTTGCCATTGAAAAACATGTTTTTCATATACCAGAAATGTTTGAAGCTACTGACTGAATGAAAGGAGCTGGCATCTCACTCTCTTTGAATCTTCTTTATCATGCTAGGATTAGCAGGAAAAAGCAAAAAATTTCAGAATTGCACCTTGCAATGTGGAGATATTACTGTTTGTGCATTTACAATATTCATTGATTTTTGCCATTGAAAAACATGTTTTTCATATACCAGAAATGTTTGAAGCTACTGACTGAATGAAAGGAGCTGGCATCTCACTCTCTTTGAATCTTCTTTATCATGCTAGGATTAACAGGAAAAAGCTAAAAATTTCAGAATTGCACCGTGCAATGTGGAGATATTACTGTTTGTGCATTTACAATATTCATTGATTTTTGCCATTGAAAAACATGTTTTTCATATACCAGAAATGTTTGAAGCTACTGACTGAATGAAAGGAGCTGGCATCTCACTCTCTTTGAATCTTCTTTATCATGCTAGGATTAGCAGGAAAAAGCAAAAAATTTCAGAATTGCACCTTGCAATGTGGAGATATTACTGTTTGTGCATTTACAATATTCATTGATTTTTGCCATTGAAAAACATGTTTTTCATATACCAGAAATGTTTGAAGCTACTGACTGAATGAAAGGAGCTGGCATCTCACTCTCTTTGAATCTTCTTTATCATGCTAGGATTAACAGGAAAAAGCTAAAAATTTCATAATTGCACCGTGCAATGTGGAGATATTACTGTTTGTGCATTTACAATATTCATTGATTTTTGCCATTGAAAAACATGTTTTTCATATACCAGAAATGTTTGAAGCTACTGACTGAATGAAAGGAGCTGGCATCTCACTCTCTTTGAATCTTCTTTATCATGCTAGGATTAGCAGGAAAAAGCAAAAAATTTCAGAATTGCACCTTGCAATGTGGAGATATTACTGTTTGTGCATTTACAATATTCATTGATTTTTGCCATTGAAAAACATGTTTTTCATATACCAGAAATGTTTGAAGCTACTGACTGAATGAAAGGAGCTGGCATCTCACTCTCTTTGAATCTTCTTTATCATGCTAGGATTAACAGGAAAAAGCTAAAAATTTCAGAATTGCACCGTGCAATGTGGAGATATTACTGTTTGTGCATTTACAATATTCATTGATTTTTGCCATTGAAAAACATGTTTTTCATATACCAGAAATGTTTGAAGCTACTGACAATGAAAGGAGCTGGCATCTCACTCTCTTTGAATCTTCTTTATCATGCTAGGATTAGCAGGAAAAAGCAAAAAATTTCAGAATTGCACCTTGCAATGTGGAGATATTACTGTTTGTGCATTTACAATATTCATTGATTTTTGCCATTGAAAAACATGTTTTTCATATACCAGAAATGTTTGAAGCTACTGACTGAATGAAAGGAGCTGGCATCTCACTCTCTTTGAATCTTCTTTATCATGCTAGGATTAACAGGAAAAAGCAAAAAATTTCAGAATTGCACCTTGCAATGTGGAGATATTACTGTTTGTGCATTTACAATATTCATTGATTTTTGCCATTGAAAAACATGTTTTTCATATACCAGAAATGTTTGAGGCTACTGACTGAATGAAAGGAGCTGGCATCTCACTCTCTTTGAATCTTCTTTATCATGCTAGGATTAACAGGAAAAAGCTAAAAATTTCAGAATTGCACCGTGCAATGTTGAGATATTACTGTTTGTGCATTTACAATATTCATTGATTTTTGCCATTGAAAAACATGTTTTTCATATACCAGAAATGTTTGAAGCTACTGACTGAATGAAAGGAGCTGGCATCTCACTCTCTTTGAATCTTCTTTATCATGCTAGGATTAGCAGGAAAAAGCAAAAAATTTCAGAATTGCACCTTGCAATGTGGAGATATTACTGTTTGTGCATTTACAATATTCATTGATTTTTGCCATTGAAAAACATGTTTTTCATATACCAGAAATGTTTGAAGCTACTGACTGAATGAAAGGAGCTGGCATCTCACTCTCTTTGAATCTTCTTTATCATGCTAGGATTAACAGGAAAAAGCTAAAAATTTCATAATTGCACCGTGCAATGTGGAGATATTACTGTTTGTGCATTTACAATATTCATTGATTTTTGCCATTGAAAAACATGTTTTTCATATACCAGAAATGTTTGAAGCTACTGACTGAATGAAAGGAGCTGGCATCTCACTCTCTTTGAATCTTCTTTATCATGCTAGGATTAGCAGGAAAAAGCAAAAAATTTCAGAATTGCACCTTGCAATGTGGAGATATTACTGTTTGTGCATTTACAATATTCATTGATTTTTGCCATTGAAAAACATGTTTTTCATATACCAGAAATGTTTGAAGCTACTGACTGAATGAAAGGAGCTGGCATCTCACTCTCTTTGAATCTTCTTTATCATGCTAGGATTAACAGGAAAAAGCTAAAAATTTCAGAATTGCACCGTGCAATGTGGAGATATTACTGTTTGTGCATTTACAATATTCATTGATTTTTGCCATTGAAAAACATGTTTTTCATATACCAGAAATGTTTGAAGCTACTGACTGAATGAAAGGAGCTGGCATCTCACTCTCTTTGAATCTTCTTTATCATGCTAAGAGGAGCAGGAAAAAGCAAAAAATTTCAGAATTGCACCTTGCAATGCGGAGAAATTACTGTTTGTGCATTTACAATATTCATTGATTTTTGCCATTGAAAAACATCCAGAAATGATTGAAGCTACTGACTGAATGAAAGGAGCTGGCATCTCACTCTCTTTGAATCTTCTTTATCATGCTAAGAGGAGCAGGAAAAAGCAAAAAATTTCAGAATTGCACCTTGCAATGCGGAGAAATTACTGTTTGTGCATTTACAATATTCATTGATTTTTGCCATTGAAAAACGTCCAGAAATGATTGAAGCTACTGACTGAATGAAAGGAGCTGGCATCTCAGTCTCTTTGAATCTTCTTTATCATGCTAAGAGGAGCAGGAAAAAGCAAAAAATTTCAGAATTGCACCTTGCAATGCGGAGAAATTACTGTTTGTGCATCTACAATATTCATTGATTTTTGCCGTTGAAAAACGTCCAGAAATGATTGAAGCTACTGACTGAATGAAAGGAGCTGGCATCTCACTCTCTTTGAGTCTTCTTTACCATGCTAAGAGGAGCAGGAAAAAGCAAAAAATTTCAGAATTGCACCTTGCAATGCGGAGAAATTACTGTTTGTGCATTTACAATATTCATTGATTTTTGCCATTGAAAAACGTCCAGAAATGATTGAAGCTACTGACTGAATGAAAGGAGCTGGCATCTCACTCTCTTTGAATCTTCTTTATCATGCTAAGAGGAGCAGGAAAAAGCAAAAAATTTCAGAATTGCACCTTGCAATGTGGAGATATTACTGTTTGTGCATTTACAATATTCATTGATTTTTGCCATTGAAAAACATGTTTTTCATATACCAGAAATGTTTGAAGCTACTGACTGAATGAAAGGAGCTGGCATCTCACTCTCTTTGAATCTTCTTTATCATGCTAGGATTAACAGGAAAAAGCAAAAAATTTCAGAATTGCACCTTGCAATGTGGAGATATTACTGTTTGTGCATTTACAATATTCATTGATTTTTGCCATTGAAAAACGTTTTTCATATACCAGAAATGTTTGAAGCTACTGACTGAATGAAAGGAGCTGGCATCTCACTCTCTTTGAATCTTCTTTATCATGCTAGGATTAACAGGAAAAAGCTAAAAATTTCAGAATTGCACCGTGCAATGTTGAGATATTACTGTTTGTGCATTTACAATATTCATTGATTTTTGCCATTGAAAAACATGTTTTTCATATACCAGAAATGTTTGAAGCTACTGACTGAATGAAAGGAGCTGGCATCTCACTCTCTTTGAATCTTCTTTATCATGCTAGGATTAGCAGGAAAAAGCAAAAAATTTCAGAATTGCACCTTGCAATGTGGAGTTATTACTGTTTGTGCATTTACAATATTCATTGATTTTTGCCATTGAAAAACATGTTTTTCATATACCAGAAATGTTTGAAGCTACTGACTGAATGAAAGGAGCTGGCATCTCACTCTCTTTGAATCTTCTTTATCATGCTAGGATTAACAGGAAAAAGCTAAAAATTTCATAATTGCACCGTGCAATGTGGAGATATTACTGTTTGTGCATTTACAATATTCATTGATTTTTGCCATTGAAAAACATGTTTTTCATATACCAGAAATGTTTGAAGCTACTGACTGAATGAAAGGAGCTGGCATCTCACTCTCTTTGAATCTTCTTTATCATGCTAAGAGGAGCAGGAAAAAGCAAAAAATTTCAGAATTGCACCTTGCAATGCGGAGAAATTACTGTTTGTGCATTTACAATATTCATTGATTTTTGCCATTGAAAAACATCCAGAAATGATTGAAGCTACTGACTGAATGAAAGGAGCTGGCATCTCACTCTCTTTGAATCTTCTTTATCATGCTAAGAGGAGCAGGAAAAAGCAAAAAATTTCAGAATTGCACCTTGCAATGCGGAGAAATTACTGTTTGTGCATTTACAATATTCATTGATTTTTGCCATTGAAAAACGTCCAGAAATGATTGAAGCTACTGACTGAATGAAAGGAGCTGGCATCTCAGTCTCTTTGAATCTTCTTTATCATGCTAAGAGGAGCAGGAAAAAGCAAAAAATTTCAGAATTGCACCTTGCAATGCGGAGAAATTACTGTTTGTGCATCTACAATATTCATTGATTTTTGCCGTTGAAAAACGTCCAGAAATGATTGAAGCTACTGACTGAATGAAAGGAGCTGGCATCTCACTCTCTTTTAGTCTTCTTTACCATGCTAAGAGGAGCAGGAAAAAGCAAAAAATTTCAGAATTGCACCTTGCAATGCGGAGAAATTACTGTTTGTGCATTTACAATATTCATTGATTTTTGCCATTGAAAAACGTCCAGAAATGATTGAAGCTACTGACTGAATGAAAGGAGCTGGCATCTCACTCTCTTTGAATCTTCTTTATCATGCTAAGAGGAGCAGGAAAAAGCAAAAAATTTCAGAATTGCACCTTGCAATGCGGAGAAATTACTGTTTGTGCATTTACAATATTCATTGATTTTTGCCATTGAAAAACATCATGTTATTCATATACCAGAAATGATTGAAGCTACTGACTGAATGAAAGGAGCTGGCATATCACTCTCTTTGAATCTTCTTTATCATGCTAAGAGGAGCAGGAAAAAGCAAAAAATTTCAGAATTGCACCTTGCAATGCGGAGAAATTACTGTTTGTGCATTTACAATATTCATTGATTTTTGCCATTGAAAAACGTCCAGAAATGATTGAAGCTACTGACTGAATGAAAGGAGCTGGCATCTCACTCTCTGAATCTTCTTTATCATGCTAAGAGGAGCAGGAAAAAGCAAAACATTTCAGAATTGCACCTTGCAATGCGGAGAAATTACTGTTTGTGCATTTACAATATTCATTGATTTTTGCCATTGAAAAACGTCCAGAAATGATTGAAGCTACTGACTGAATGAAAGGAGCTCTCATCTCACTCTCTTTGAATCTTCTTTATCATGCTAAGAGGAGCAGGAAAAAGCAAAAAATTTCAGAATTGCACCTTGCAATGCGGAGAAATTACTGTTTGTGCATTTACAATATTCATTGATTTTTGCCATTGAAAAACATCATGTTATTCATATACCAGAAATGTTTGAAGCTACTGACTGAATGAAAGGAGCTGGCATCTCACTCTCTTTGAATCTTCTTTATCATGCTAAGAGGAGCAGGAAAAAGCAAAAAATTTCAGAATTGCACCTTCAATGCGGAGAAATTACTGTTTGTGCATTTACAATATTCATTGATTTTTGCCATTGAAAAACGTCCAGAAATGATTGAAGCTACTGACTGAATGAAAGGAGCTGGCATCTCACTCTCTTTGAATCTTCTTTATCATGCTAAGAGGAGCAGGAAAAAGCAAAAAATTTCAGAATTGCACCTTGCAATGCGGAGATATTACTGTTTGTGCATTTACAATATTCATTAATTTTTGCCATTGAAAAACATCATGTTATTCATATACCAGAAATGATTGAAGCTACTGACTGAATGAAAGGAGCTGGCATCTCACTCTCTTTGAATCTTCTTTATCATGCTAAGAGGAGCAGGAAAAAGCAAAAAATTTCAGAATTGCACCTTGCAATGCGGAGAAATTACTGTTTGTGCATTTACAATATTCATTGATTTTTGCCATTGAAAAACATCATGTTATTCATATACCAGAAATGTTTGAAGCTACTGACTGAATGAAAGGAGCTGGCATCTCACTCTCTTTGAATCTTCTTTATCATACTAAGAGGAGCAGGAAAAAGCAAAAAATTTCAGAATTGCACCTTGCAATGTGGAGAAATTACTGTTTGTGCATTTACAATATTCATTGATTTTTGCCATTGAAAAACGTCCAGAAATGATTGAAGCTAAATGTCACACTGTCACAGAATACTGGAGGTAGGGGGCCTAAGCTGACCCTAAGCTGGGGCCCTGACTAATCCCTCATCCTGGAGGTACTGTTAAAGGTACAGAGGTCCAGGCCGCCAGCGTAACCCCTACCTCCTGAGGATCCCTGCACCACAGTAATCTAGTCCTGAGAAGGACCCCGATCACAACAATAGGGAACCAGCAATAATATGCCCACACACAGTATTTAGACGAACGAGACAGTACAAGGGAAAAACCAAAACCACCTTGCATACAACTTCAACAAAACTACAACAGAGGGAACACCAACGGGAAAGGAGATAAATGATAAAGCGAGGAAAGGGAAATAACACTTTCAAATACACTTATCTCAGCAACTCCAAACACCACAATCCGCTCTGTAAGTCTGAATGAAAAGCTTTCACCGACACCTCACAAACAGACCTGCAGGAATATAAAGGAGTCTCACTAACGAAGCATTGATTGCAGCTGGGCGAGGCTGGACCTCAGCTAGCCCAGAGAGAGAGAGAATTAACTCCTTCACTGCCGAGAAAACACAAAGCACCAACAAGTCAGCTGCGAGAAGTCAGGCTGTGTACTCGTGACGATCTTCGTGGCAACACACCCGTGACAGTACCCCCCCTTCTACGAGGGGCCTCCGGACCCTCAGGGCCAGGTTTATCCGGGTGAGTCGTGTGGAAGGCCCGAACTAATCGGTCTGCGTTAATATCCGACGCAGGAACCCACATCCTCTCCTCAGGACCATACCCCTTCCAATGAACCAAGTACTGAAGGGACCGGCGATTAAAGCGTGAATCAATGACCCTCGATACCTGGAACTCCAAGTTACCATTGACAACCACAGGAGGGGGAGGTAAAGGTGACGGTACCACCGGCGCCACATACCTCTTAAGCAATGATCTGTGAAACACGTTGTGAATTTTAAACGTAGGGGGGAGGTCAAGACGGAATGCCACCGGATTAATAACAGAACTGATTCTGTACGGCCCGATGAACCTGGGACCCAGTTTCCAGGAGGGAACCTTAATTTTAATATTCCTGGTAGACAACCATACCTGATCGTTCACACTTAGGTCCGGACCAGACACTCTCCTCCTATCAGCCATACGTTTGTATCGGTTCCCCATAGTATTCAGATTCTTCAGCACCCCTCTCCATACTGAAGCGAGAGATGAGGAAAATCGTTCCTCCTCCGGAACCCCCGAAGAGCCCCCCCTACTGAAAGTACAAAACTGGGGGTGAAAACCATATGCCCCAAAAAACGGGGACTTACCAGTGGACTCGCTCCGCCTATTATTGAGAGCAAACTCTGCCAGAGGTAGGAAAGAAGCCCAGTCCTCCTGGTTCTCTGACACAAAACACCGAAGATATGTCTCCAAGCTCTGGTTCATACGTTCCGTCTGACCATTGGTCTGAGGATGAAAAGCCGACGAGAATGACAAATGCATCCCCCGCCGTGCACAAAACGCCTTCCAGAACTTGGACACAAACTGAGACCCCCGATCAGACACCACCTCGGAGGGTACCCCGTGAAGCCTCACAATCTCCCCAATGAACACCTGCGCAAGAGTTTTAGCATTAGGGAGAGCCGGAAGAGCGATAAAATGTGCCATCTTGCTGAACCTGTCCACTACAACGAGTATGACCGTTTTACCCGAAGACGGAGGGAGGTCCGTAATAAAGTCCATAGACAGATGAGTCCAAGGACGCTCCGGGATCTTCAAAGGTAAGAGGGCCCCAGACGGACGGGTATGTGAGGTCTTAGAGCGCGCACAAACCCCACAGGACGCGACAAAAGTTACCACCTCTTTATGTAAGTTAGGCCACCAAAACCGACGCGAGAGGAGATCCACAGTTGCTTTACTCCCTGGGTGTCCTGCAAAAACTGAGTTATGGTGTGCCTCGATCACCTTTTGTCGCAACTGATCTGGAACGAACAGTCTCCCCGGAGGTCCAACAGGGGCGTCCCCCTGAGCCTCCAATATCTCCTCCTCCAGCTCAGAGCATACTGCCGAAACCACCACCCCCTCCTGAAGAACAGGAATCGGGTCGTCCGTATTCCCGGCCCCAGGGAAACTACGAGATAAGGCATCCGCCTTTACATTTTTAGACCCAGGACGATATGTAACGACGAAATTAAACCTGGTAAAAAACAATGACCACCTAGCTTGTCTGGGATTCAGACGTTTAGCGGACTCCAGATATAGCAGGTTCTTGTGATCGGTGATGACGGTGACCGGATGAACTGCCCCCTCCAAAAAATGGCGCCACTCCTCAAAAGCTAACTTAATGGCCAGGAGTTCCCTATTGCCGACATCGTAATTCCTCTCAGCGGATGACAATTTTTTAGAGAAAAAGGCGCACGGATGCCACTTACCAGGGGACGAACCCTGTGACAATACTGCTCCCACCCCTACCTCGGAAGCGTCTACCTCTACAAAGAATGGCTGAGACGCATCAGGTTGAATGAGTATGGGTGCCGAGGCAAAACATTTTTTCAAGGATGAGAATGCTTGACAAGCCTTGTCAGACCACCTAGAAAAATCCGTCCCCTTTTTAGTCATGTCTGTGAGAGGCTTAACCACGGACGAGAAATTACGAATGAACTTCCGGTAATAGTTAGCAAACCCCAGGAAACGTTGTAGTGCCTTAAGATTCTCCGGCCGATCCCACTCAAGAACTGCCCGCACTTTCCCAGGGTCCATACGAAAACCGGACGCAGAAACCAGGAAGCCTAAAAACTGGAGTTCCTGTACGGCGAACACACACTTTTCCCACTTGGCATACAGTTTATTATCCCGCAAGATCTGTAACACCTGTCTAACGTGCTCCTGATGAGACACCAGATCCGGCGAGTAAATTAAGATATCATCCAGATATATGACAACAAACTGTCCCACCAGGTGGCGAAAAATATCATTAACAAAGTGTTGAAACACCGCCGGGGCATTAGTCAGACCGAATGGCATGACAAGGTTCTCATAATGCCCCTCCGGAGTGTTAAAAGCCGTCTTCCACTCATCCCCCTCCTTCATCCTAATCAAATTGTACGCCCCCCTGAGATCCAACTTAGAGAACCATTTGGCGCCCACGATCTGATTAAAGAGATCGGGAATAAGTGGGAGCGGATACGGATCTCGGACCGTAATCCGATTAAGTTCACGGAAATCCAGGCAAGGGCGTAGGCCTCCATCTTTCTTCTTAACAAAGAAGAACCCCGCGGCCACCGGTGAAGATGAAGGTCTAATATGCCCCTTAGCCAGACTTTCAGAAATATAATCCTTCATGGCCTGCCTCTCAGGACCAGAAAGGTTATACAACCTAGCTTTAGGTAACTTGGCCTCAGGGAGCAGTTTTACAGAACAGTCATACTCGCGATGAGGAGGTAGTTCCTGACACCCATTCTCCGAGAATACATCCTCAAAGTCTGCCAGAAATGGAGGTAAGACCCAAGGAGTAACCGCACCGATGACCGTGTTCATGCAGTTTTTATTACAGAATTTACTCCATTGGCTTATCTCTCTGGTTTGCCAATTAATAACAGGGTTATGCTTAGCTAACCAAGGAAGGCCCAACACTATAGGAGTGGGAAGACCCTCCAACACGTAGCAAGACAACAGTTCTTTATGTATTGCCCCCACTTGAAGTTTTACGCCATGCACAGCTTGCAAAAAACTTCCCTGACCGAGAGGCCTGGCATCGATCGAGAATATGGGGATGGGTTTAGCCAACTCACTCAATCGCATACCTTGAACCCGGGCAAACCGAGCATCAACCAGATTAGCCCCGGCCCCACTATCCAGAAGAACAGATATCCTCTCAGTTCTCGTACCCACCACCACCTCCGCCGGTACGAGAAACTGAGACGAACCTAGGGACGAAATACCTACTCCCAGATTGCCGTCCACCACACAACCTGGGATCAACAGTTTTTTCGACGACTCTTTACTCAGCAAGGGGCGGGATGGACACCCCCCAATAAAATGTCCCTTTTTCCCGCAGAGGAAACACCTTCCTGTCTTATGGCGCACCACCGGTCCCCTTCCCCGAAATGATGTCCCTCCTAATTGCATAGGCTCCTCCGGACTGACCAGGGGAACCACCATATGAGGGGACCTTGTAAGAGGTGGAGACATTACAGGGGGTAGAGTTATCCCGCACCTCTCCCGAAGCCGTCTGTCAACGCGAATAGCAAGGGCCATAGCGGCTTCCAGTGACGCGGGAGAGTCATACTGTGCCAACACATCCTGTAATTTGTCGGATAAACCATGACAAAACTGGCTCCTAAGAGCCGGGTCATTCCACTGGGTGTCCGTGGCCCACCTACGGAACTCCGAACAGAATTCCTCCGCCGGACGATCTCCCTGCTGAATCCTACGTAACTTAGACTCAGCAAGGGAGATCCGATCTGGGTCATCATACACGAGTCCCAAAGCAGCGAAAAACCTATCCACTGACTGGAGAACTGGGGAGCTAGGGGGAAGAGAGAACGCCCAAGATTGTGGGTCCCCTTGTAGGAGCGAGATGACAATTCCCACCCTTTGTTCTTCACTGCCCGATGACCGAGGCCGCAGCCGAAAGTACAATTTGCATGCCTCCCGGAAAACAAAAAACTTGTCCCGCCCCCCAGTGAACCTGTCAGGGAGAGCTACTTTAGGTTCTGGTCCGGCTTGCTCCAGAGGATGCAAAACCTTGGACCTAACGTCCGCCAGCCCCATGGACAAACTCTGCAACTGCTGAGCTAGACCGGCTACTGGATCCATGGTAGCTGGAGAAAAACTAAGATGGTCGGTGAAAATGTCACACTGTCACAGAATACTGGAGGTAGGGGGCCTAAGCTGACCCTAAGCTGGGGCCCTGACTAATCCCTCATCCTGGAGGTACTGTTAAAGGTACAGAGGTCCAGGCCGCCAGCGTAACCCCTACCTCCTGAGGATCCCTGCACCACAGTAATCTAGTCCTGAGAAGGACCCCGATCACAACAATAGGGAACCAGCAATAATATGCCCACACACAGTATTTAGACGAACGAGACAGTACAAGGGAAAAACCAAAACCACCTTGCATACAACTTCAACAAAACTACAACAGAGGGAACACCAACGGGAAAGGAGATAAATGATAAAGCGAGGAAAGGGAAATAACACTTTCAAATACACTTATCTCAGCAACTCCAAACACCACAATCCGCTCTGTAAGTCTGAATGAAAAGCTTTCACCGACACCTCACAAACAGACCTGCAGGAATATAAAGGAGTCTCACTAACGAAGCATTGATTGCAGCTGGGCGAGGCTGGACCTCAGCTAGCCCAGAGAGAGAGAGAATTAACTCCTTCACTGCCGAGAAAACACAAAGCACCAACAAGTCAGCTGCGAGAAGTCAGGCTGTGTACTCGTGACGATCTTCGTGGCAACACACCCGTGACACTACTGACTGAATGAAAGGAGCTGGCATCTCACTCTCTTTGAATCTTCTTTATCATGCTAAGAGGAGCAGGAAAAAGCAAAAAATTTCAGAATTGCACCTTGCAATGCGGAGAAATTACTGTTTGTGCATTTACAATATTCATTGATTTTTGCCATTGAAAAACATCATGTTATTCATATACCAGAAATGATTGAAGCTACTGACTGAATGAAAGGAGCTGGCATATCACTCTCTTTGAATCTTCTTTATCATGCTAAGAGGAGCAGGAAAAAGCAAAAAATTTCAGAATTGCACCTTGCAATGCGGAGAAATTACTGTTTGTGCATTTACAATATTCATTGATTTTTGCCATTGAAAAACGTCCAGAAATGATTGAAGCTACTGACTGAATGAAAGGAGCTGGCATCTCACTCTCTGAATCTTCTTTATCATGCTAAGAGGAGCAGGAAAAAGCAAAACATTTCAGAATTGCACCTTGCAATGCGGAGAAATTACTGTTTGTGCATTTACAATATTCATTGATTTTTGCCATTGAAAAACGTCCAGAAATGATTGAAGCTACTGACTGAATGAAAGGAGCTCTCATCTCACTCTCTGAATCTTCTTTATCATGCTAAGAGGAGCAGGAAAAAGCAAAAAATTTCAGAATTGCACCTTGCAATGCGGAGAAATTACTGTTTGTGCATTTACAATATTCATTGATTTTTGCCATTGAAAAACATCATGTTATTCATATACCAGAAATGTTTGAAGCTACTGACTGAATGAAAGGAGCTGGCATCTCACTCTCTTTGAATCTTCTTTATCATGCTAAGAGGAGCAGGAAAAAGCAAAAAATTTCAGAATTGCACCTTCAATGCGGAGAAATTACTGTTTGTGCATTTACAATATTCATTGATTTTTGCCATTGAAAAACGTCCAGAAATGATTGAAGCTACTGACTGAATGAAAGGAGCTGGCATCTCACTCTCTTTGAATCTTCTTTATCATGCTAGGATTAACAGGAAAAAGCTAAAAATTTCAGAATTGCACCGTGCAATGTTGAGATATTACTGTTTGTGCATTTACAATATTCATTGATTTTTGCCATTGAAAAACATGTTTTTCATATACCAGAAATGTTTGAAGCTACTGACTGAATGAAAGGAGCTGGCATCTCACTCTCTTTGAATCTTCTTTATCATGCTAGGATTAGCAGGAAAAAGCAAAAAATTTCAGAATTGCACCTTGCAATGTGGAGATATTACTGTTTGTGCATTTACAATATTCATTGATTTTTGCCATTGAAAAACATGTTTTTCATATACCAGAAATGTTTGAAGCTACTGACTGAATGAAAGGAGCTGGCATCTCACTCTCTTTGAATCTTCTTTATCATGCTAGGATTAACAGGAAAAAGCTAAAAATTTCATAATTGCACCGTGCAATGTGGAGATATTACTGTTTGTGCATTTACAATATTCATTGATTTTTGCCATTGAAAAACATGTTTTTCATATACCAGAAATGTTTGAAGCTACTGACTGAATGAAAGGAGCTGGCATCTCACTCTCTTTGAATCTTCTTTATCATGCTAGGATTAACAGGAAAAAGCTAAAAATTTCAGAATTGCACCGTGCAATGTGGAGATATTACTGTTTGTGCATTTACAATATTCATTGATTTTTGCCATTGAAAAACATGTTTTTCATATACCAGAAATGTTTGAAGCTACTGACTGAATGAAAGGAGCTGGCATCTCACTCTCTTTGAATCTTCTTTATCATGCTAAGAGGAGCAGGAAAAAGCAAAAAATTTCAGAATTGCACCTTGCAATGCGGAGAAATTACTGTTTGTGCATTTACAATATTCATTGATTTTTGCCATTGAAAAACATCCAGAAATGATTGAAGCTACTGACTGAATGAAAGGAGCTGGCATCTCACTCTCTTTGAATCTTCTTTATCATGCTAAGAGGAGCAGGAAAAAGCAAAAAATTTCAGAATTGCACCTTGCAATGCGGAGAAATTACTGTTTGTGCATTTACAATATTCATTGATTTTTGCCATTGAAAAACGTCCAGAAATGATTGAAGCTACTGACTGAATGAAAGGAGCTGGCATCTCAGTCTCTTTGAATCTTCTTTATCATGCTAAGAGGAGCAGGAAAAAGCAAAAAATTTCAGAATTGCACCTTGCAATGCGGAGAAATTACTGTTTGTGCATCTACAATATTCATTGATTTTTGCCGTTGAAAAACGTCCAGAAATGATTGAAGCTACTGACTGAATGAAAGGAGCTGGCATCTCACTCTCTTTGAGTCTTCTTTACCATGCTAAGAGGAGCAGGAAAAAGCAAAAAATTTCAGAATTGCACCTTGCAATGCGGAGAAATTACTGTTTGTGCATTTACAATATTCATTGATTTTTGCCATTGAAAAACGTCCAGAAATGATTGAAGCTACTGACTGAATGAAAGGAGCTGGCATCTCACTCTCTTTGAATCTTCTTTATCATGCTAAGAGGAGCAGGAAAAAGCAAAAAATTTCAGAATTGCACCTTGCAATGTGGAGATATTACTGTTTGTGCATTTACAATATTCATTGATTTTTGCCATTGAAAAACATGTTTTTCATATACCAGAAATGTTTGAAGCTACTGACTGAATGAAAGGAGCTGGCATCTCACTCTCTTTGAATCTTCTTTATCATGCTAGGATTAACAGGAAAAAGCAAAAAATTTCAGAATTGCACCTTGCAATGTGGAGATATTACTGTTTGTGCATTTACAATATTCATTGATTTTTGCCATTGAAAAACGTTTTTCATATACCAGAAATGTTTGAAGCTACTGACTGAATGAAAGGAGCTGGCATCTCACTCTCTTTGAATCTTCTTTATCATGCTAGGATTAACAGGAAAAAGCTAAAAATTTCAGAATTGCACCGTGCAATGTTGAGATATTACTGTTTGTGCATTTACAATATTCATTGATTTTTGCCATTGAAAAACATGTTTTTCATATACCAGAAATGTTTGAAGCTACTGACTGAATGAAAGGAGCTGGCATCTCACTCTCTTTGAATCTTCTTTATCATGCTAGGATTAGCAGGAAAAAGCAAAAAATTTCAGAATTGCACCTTGCAATGTGGAGTTATTACTGTTTGTGCATTTACAATATTCATTGATTTTTGCCATTGAAAAACATGTTTTTCATATACCAGAAATGTTTGAAGCTACTGACTGAATGAAAGGAGCTGGCATCTCACTCTCTTTGAATCTTCTTTATCATGCTAGGATTAACAGGAAAAAGCTAAAAATTTCATAATTGCACCGTGCAATGTGGAGATATTACTGTTTGTGCATTTACAATATTCATTGATTTTTGCCATTGAAAAACATGTTTTTCATATACCAGAAATGTTTGAAGCTACTGACTGAATGAAAGGAGCTGGCATCTCACTCTCTTTGAATCTTCTTTATCATGCTAAGAGGAGCAGGAAAAAGCAAAAAATTTCAGAATTGCACCTTGCAATGCGGAGAAATTACTGTTTGTGCATTTACAATATTCATTGATTTTTGCCATTGAAAAACATCCAGAAATGATTGAAGCTACTGACTGAATGAAAGGAGCTGGCATCTCACTCTCTTTGAATCTTCTTTATCATGCTAAGAGGAGCAGGAAAAAGCAAAAAATTTCAGAATTGCACCTTGCAATGCGGAGAAATTACTGTTTGTGCATTTACAATATTCATTGATTTTTGCCATTGAAAAACGTCCAGAAATGATTGAAGCTACTGACTGAATGAAAGGAGCTGGCATCTCAGTCTCTTTGAATCTTCTTTATCATGCTAAGAGGAGCAGGAAAAAGCAAAAAATTTCAGAATTGCACCTTGCAATGCGGAGAAATTACTGTTTGTGCATCTACAATATTCATTGATTTTTGCCGTTGAAAAACGTCCAGAAATGATTGAAGCTACTGACTGAATGAAAGGAGCTGGCATCTCACTCTCTTTGAGTCTTCTTTACCATGCTAAGAGGAGCAGGAAAAAGCAAAAAATTTCAGAATTGCACCTTGCAATGCGGAGAAAATACTGTTTGTGCATTTACAATATTCATTGATTTTTGCCATTGAAAAACGTCCAGAAATGATTGAAGCTACTGACTGAATGAAAGGAGCTGGCATCTCACTCTCTTTGAATCTTCTTTATCATGCTAAGAGGAGCAGGAAAAAGCAAAAAATTTCAGAATTGCACCTTGCAATGCGGTGAAATTACTGTTTGTGCATTTACAATATTCATTGATTTTTGCCATTGAAAAACATCATGTTATTCATATACCAGAAATGATTGAAGCTACTGACTGAATGAAAGGAGCTGGCATATCACTCTCTTTGAATCTTCTTTATCATGCTAAGAGGAGCAGGAAAAAGCAAAAAATTTCAGAATTGCACCTTGCAATGCGGAGAAATTACTGTTTGTGCATTTACAATATTCATTGATTTTTGCCATTGAAAAACGTCCAGAAATGATTGAAGCTACTGACTGAATGAAAGGAGCTGGCATCTCACTCTCTGAATCTTCTTTATCATGCTAAGAGGAGCAGGAAAAAGCAAAACATTTCAGAATTGCACCTTGCAATGCGGAGAAATTACTGTTTGTGCATTTACAATATTCATTGATTTTTGCCATTGAAAAACGTCCAGAAATGATTGAAGCTACTGACTGAATGAAAGGAGCTCTCATCTCACTCTCTTTGAATCTTCTTTATCATGCTAAGAGGAGCAGGAAAAAGCAAAAAATTTCAGAATTGCACCTTGCAATGCGGAGAAATTACTGTTTGTGCATTTACAATATTCATTGATTTTTGCCATTGAAAAACATCATGTTATTCATATACCAGAAATGTTTGAAGCTACTGACTGAATGAAAGGAGCTGGCATCTCACTCTCTTTGAATCTTCTTTATCATGCTAAGAGGAGCAGGAAAAAGCAAAAAATTTCAGAATTGCACCTTGCAATGCGGAGATATTACTGTTTGTGCATTTACAATATTCATTAATTTTTGCCATTGAAAAACATCATGTTATTCATATACCAGAAATGATTGAAGCTACTGACTGAATGAAAGGAGCTGGCATCTCACTCTCTTTGAATCTTCTTTATCATGCTAAGAGGAGCAGGAAAAAGCAAAAAATTTCAGAATTGCACCTTGCAATGCGGAGAAATTACTGTTTGTGCATTTACAATATTCATTGATTTTTGCCATTGAAAAACGTCCAGAAATGATTGAAGCTACTGACTGAATGAAAGGAGCTGGCATCTCACTCTCTTTGAATCTTCTTTATCATGCTAAGAGGAGCAGGAAAAAGCAAAAAATTTCAGAATTGCACCTTGCAATGTGGAGATATTACTGTTTGTGCATTTACAATATTCATTGATTTTTGCCATTGAAAAACATGTTTTTCATATACCAGAAATGTTTGAAGCTACTGACTGAATGAAAGGAGCTGGCATCTCACTCTCTTTGAATCTTCTTTATCATGCTAGGATTAACAGGAAAAAGCAAAAAATTTCAGAATTGCACCTTGCAATGTGGAGATATTACTGTTTGTGCATTTACAATATTCATTGATTTTTGCCATTGAAAAACGTTTTTCATATACCAGAAATGTTTGAAGCTACTGACTGAATGAAAGGAGCTGGCATCTCACTCTCTTTGAATCTTCTTTATCATGCTAGGATTAACAGGAAAAAGCTAAAAATTTCAGAATTGCACCGTGCAATGTTGAGATATTACTGTTTGTGCATTTACAATATTCATTGATTTTTGCCATTGAAAAACATGTTTTTCATATACCAGAAATGTTTGAAGCTACTGACTGAATGAAAGGAGCTGGCATCTCACTCTCTTTGAATCTTCTTTATCATGCTAGGATTAGCAGGAAAAAGCAAAAAATTTCAGAATTGCACCTTGCAATGTGGAGTTATTACTGTTTGTGCATTTACAATATTCATTGATTTTTGCCATTGAAAAACATGTTTTTCATATACCAGAAATGTTTGAAGCTACTGACTGAATGAAAGGAGCTGGCATCTCACTCTCTTTGAATCTTCTTTATCATGCTAGGATTAACAGGAAAAAGCTAAAAATTTCATAATTGCACCGTGCAATGTGGAGATATTACTGTTTGTGCATTTACAATATTCATTGATTTTTGCCATTGAAAAACATGTTTTTCATATACCAGAAATGTTTGAAGCTACTGACTGAATGAAAGGAGCTGGCATCTCACTCTCTTTGAATCTTCTTTATCATGCTAAGAGGAGCAGGAAAAAGCAAAAAATTTCAGAATTGCACCTTGCAATGCGGAGAAATTACTGTTTGTGCATTTACAATATTCATTGATTTTTGCCATTGAAAAACATCCAGAAATGATTGAAGCTACTGACTGAATGAAAGGAGCTGGCATCTCACTCTCTTTGAATCTTCTTTATCATGCTAAGAGGAGCAGGAAAAAGCAAAAAATTTCAGAATTGCACCTTGCAATGCGGAGAAATTACTGTTTGTGCATTTACAATATTCATTGATTTTTGCCATTGAAAAACGTCCAGAAATGATTGAAGCTACTGACTGAATGAAAGGAGCTGGCATCTCAGTCTCTTTGAATCTTCTTTATCATGCTAAGAGGAGCAGGAAAAAGCAAAAAATTTCAGAATTGCACCTTGCAATGCGGAGAAATTACTGTTTGTGCATCTACAATATTCATTGATTTTTGCCGTTGAAAAACGTCCAGAAATGATTGAAGCTACTGACTGAATGAAAGGAGCTGGCATCTCACTCTCTTTGAGTCTTCTTTACCATGCTAAGAGGAGCAGGAAAAAGCAAAAAATTTCAGAATTGCACCTTGCAATGCGGAGAAATTACTGTTTGTGCATTTACAATATTCATTGATTTTTGCCATTGAAAAACGTCCAGAAATGATTGAAGCTACTGACTGAATGAAAGGAGCTGGCATCTCACTCTCTTTGAATCTTCTTTATCATGCTAAGAGGAGCAGGAAAAAGCAAAAAATTTCAGAATTGCACCTTGCAATGCGGAGAAATTACTGTTTGTGCATTTACAATATTCATTGATTTTTGCCATTGAAAAACATCATGTTATTCATATACCAGAAATGTTTGAAGCTACTGACTGAATGAAAGGAGCTGGCATCTCACTCTCTTTGAATCTTCTTTATCATACTAAGAGGAGCAGGAAAAAGCAAAAAATTTCAGAATTGCACCTTGCAATGCGGAGAAATTACTGTTTGTGCATTTACAATATTCATTGATTTTTGCCATTGAAAAACGTCCAGAAATGATTGAAGCTACTGACTGAATGAAAGGAGCTGGCATCTCACTCTCTTTGAATCTTCTTTATCATGCTAAGAGGAGCAGGAAAAAGCAAAAAATTTCAGAATTGCACCTTGCAATGCGGAGAAATTACTGTTTGTGCATTTACAATATTCATTGATTTTTGCCATTGAAAAACATCATGTTATTCATATACCAGAAATGATTGAAGCTACTGACTGAATGAAAGGAGCTGGCATATCACTCTCTTTGAATCTTCTTTATCATGCTAAGAGGAGCAGGAAAAAGCAAAAAATTTCAGAATTGCACCTTGCAATGCGGAGAAATTACTGTTTGTGCATTTACAATATTCATTGATTTTTGCCATTGAAAAACGTCCAGAAATGATTGAAGCTACTGACTGAATGAAAGGAGCTGGCATCTCACTCTCTGAATCTTCTTTATCATGCTAAGAGGAGCAGGAAAAAGCAAAACATTTCAGAATTGCACCTTGCAATGCGGAGAAATTACTGTTTGTGCATTTACAATATTCATTGATTTTTGCCATTGAAAAACGTCCAGAAATGATTGAAGCTACTGACTGAATGAAAGGAGCTCTCATCTCACTCTCTGAATCTTCTTTATCATGCTAAGAGGAGCAGGAAAAAGCAAAAAATTTCAGAATTGCACCTTGCAATGCGGAGAAATTACTGTTTGTGCATTTACAATATTCATTGATTTTTGCCATTGAAAAACATCATGTTATTCATATACCAGAAATGTTTGAAGCTACTGACTGAATGAAAGGAGCTGGCATCTCACTCTCTTTGAATCTTCTTTATCATGCTAAGAGGAGCAGGAAAAAGCAAAAAATTTCAGAATTGCACCTTCAATGCGGAGAAATTACTGTTTGTGCATTTACAATATTCATTGATTTTTGCCATTGAAAAACGTCCAGAAATGATTGAAGCTACTGACTGAATGAAAGGAGCTGGCATCTCACTCTCTTTGAATCTTCTTTATCATGCTAAGAGGAGCAGGAAAAAGCAAAAAATTTCAGAATTGCACCTTGCAATGCGGAGATATTACTGTTTGTGCATTTACAATATTCATTAATTTTTGCCATTGAAAAACATCATGTTATTCATATACCAGAAATGATTGAAGCTACTGACTGAATGAAAGGAGCTGGCATCTCACTCTCTTTGAATCTTCTTTATCATGCTAAGAGGAGCAGGAAAAAGCAAAAAATTTCAGAATTGCACCTTGCAATGCGGAGAAATTACTGTTTGTGCATTTACAATATTCATTGATTTTTGCCATTGAAAAACGTCCAGAAATGATTGAAGCTACTGACTGAATGAAAGGAGCTGGCATCTCACTCTCTTTGAATCTTCTTTATCATGCTAAGAGGAGCAGGAAAAAGCAAAAATTTCAGAATTGCACCTTGCAATGCGGAGAAATTACTGTTTGTGCATTTACAATATTCATTGATTTTTGCCATTGAAAAACATCATGTTATTCATATACCAGAAATGTTTGAAGCTACTGACTGAATGAAAGGAGCTGGCATCTCACTCTCTTTGAATCTTCTTTATCATGCTAGGATTAGCAGGAAAAAGCAAAAAATTTCAGAATTGCACCTTGCAATGTGGAGATATTACTGTTTGTGCATTTACAATATTCATTGATTTTTGCCATTGAAAAACATGTTTTTCATATACCAGAAATGTTTGAAGCTACTGACTGAATGAAAGGAGCTGGCATCTCACTCTCTTTGAATCTTCTTTATCATGCTAGGATTAACAGGAAAAAGCTAAAAATTTCAGAATTGCACCGTGCAATGTGGAGATATTACTGTTTGTGCATTTACAATATTCATTGATTTTTGCCATTGAAAAACATGTTTTTCATATACCAGAAATGTTTGAAGCTACTGACTGAATGAAAGGAGCTGGCATCTCACTCTCTTTAAATCTTCTTTATCATGCTAGGATTAGCAGGAAAAAGCAAAAAATTTCAGAATTGCACCTTGCAATGTGGAGATATTACTGTTTGTGCATTTACAATATTCATTGATTTTTGCCATTGAAAAACATGTTTTTCATATACCAGAAATGTTTGAAGCTACTGACTGAATGAAAGGAGCTGGCATCTCACTCTCTTTGAATCTTCTTTATCATGCTAGGATTAACAGGAAAAAGCTAAAAATTTCAGAATTGCACCGTGCAATGTGGAGATATTACTGTTTGTGCATTTACAATATTCATTGATTTTTGCCATTGAAAAACATGTTTTTCATATACCAGAAATGTTTGAAGCTACTGACTGAATGAAAGGAGCTGGCATCTCACTCTCTTTGAATCTTCTTTATCATGCTAGGATTAGCAGGAAAAAGCAAAAAATTTCAGAATTGCACCTTGCAATGTGGAGATATTACTGTTTGTGCATTTACAATATTCATTGATTTTTGCCATTGAAAAACATGTTTTTCATATACCAGAAATGTTTGAAGCTACTGACTGAATGAAAGGAGCTGGCATCTCACTCTCTTTGAATCTTCTTTATCATGCTAGGATTAACAGGAAAAAGCTAAAAATTTCAGAATTGCACCGTGCAATGTGGAGATATTACTGTTTGTGCATTTACAATATTCATTGATTTTTGCCATTGAAAAACATGTTTTTCATATACCAGAAATGTTTGAAGCTACTGACTGAATGAAAGGAGCTGGCATCTCACTCTCTTTGAATCTTCTTTATCATGCTAGGATTAACAGGAAAAAGCTAAAAATTTCATAATTGCACCGTGCAATGTGGAGATATTACTGTTTGTGCATTTACAATATTCATTGATTTTTGCCATTGAAAAACATGTTTTTCATATACCAGAAATGTTTGAAGCTACTGACTGAATGAAAGGAGCTGGCATCTCACTCTCTTTGAATCTTCTTTATCATGCTAGGATTAGCAGGAAAAAGCAAAAAATTTCAGAATTGCACCTTGCAATGTGGAGATATTACTGTTTGTGCATTTACAATATTCATTGATTTTTGCCATTGAAAAACATGTTTTTCATATACCAGAAATGTTTGAAGCTACTGACTGAATGAAAGGAGCTGGCATCTCACTCTCTTTGAATCTTCTTTATCATGCTAGGATTAACAGGAAAAAGCTAAAAATTTCAGAATTGCACCGTGCAATGTGGAGATATTACTGTTTGTGCATTTACAATATTCATTGATTTTTGCCATTGAAAAACATGTTTTTCATATACCAGAAATGTTTGAAGCTACTGACTGAATGAAAGGAGCTGGCATCTCACTCTCTTTGAATCTTCTTTATCATGCTAGGATTAGCAGGAAAAAGCAAAAAATTTCAGAATTGCACCTTGCAATGTGGAGATATTACTGTTTGTGCATTTACAATATTCATTGATTTTTGCCATTGAAAAACATGTTTTTCATATACCAGAAATGTTTGAAGCTACTGACTGAATGAAAGGAGCTGGCATCTCACTCTCTTTGAATCTTCTTTATCATGCTAGGATTAACAGGAAAAAGCAAAAAATTTCAGAATTGCACCTTGCAATGTGGAGATATTACTGTTTGTGCATTTACAATATTCATTGATTTTTGCCATTGAAAAACATGTTTTTCATATACCAGAAATGTTTGAGGCTACTGACTGAATGAAAGGAGCTGGCATCTCACTCTCTTTGAATCTTCTTTATCATGCTAGGATTAACAGGAAAAAGCTAAAAATTTCAGAATTGCACCGTGCAATGTTGAGATATTACTGTTTGTGCATTTACAATATTCATTGATTTTTGCCATTGAAAAACATGTTTTTCATATACCAGAAATGTTTGAAGCTACTGACTGAATGAAAGGAGCTGGCATCTCACTCTCTTTGAATCTTCTTTATCATGCTAGGATTAGCAGGAAAAAGCAAAAAATTTCAGAATTGCACCTTGCAATGTGGAGATATTACTGTTTGTGCATTTACAATATTCATTGATTTTTGCCATTGAAAAACATGTTTTTCATATACCAGAAATGTTTGAAGCTACTGACTGAATGAAAGGAGCTGGCATCTCACTCTCTTTGAATCTTCTTTATCATGCTAGGATTAACAGGAAAAAGCTAAAAATTTCATAATTGCACCGTGCAATGTGGAGATATTACTGTTTGTGCATTTACAATATTCATTGATTTTTGCCATTGAAAAACATGTTTTTCATATACCAGAAATGTTTGAAGCTACTGACTGAATGAAAGGAGCTGGCATCTCACTCTCTTTGAATCTTCTTTATCATGCTAGGATTAGCAGGAAAAAGCAAAAAATTTCAGAATTGCACCTTGCAATGTGGAGATATTACTGTTTGTGCATTTACAATATTCATTGATTTTTGCCATTGAAAAACATGTTTTTCATATACCAGAAATGTTTGAAGCTACTGACTGAATGAAAGGAGCTGGCATCTCACTCTCTTTGAATCTTCTTTATCATGCTAGGATTAACAGGAAAAAGCTAAAAATTTCAGAATTGCACCGTGCAATGTGGAGATATTACTGTTTGTGCATTTACAATATTCATTGATTTTTGCCATTGAAAAACATGTTTTTCATATACCAGAAATGTTTGAAGCTACTGACTGAATGAAAGGAGCTGGCATCTCACTCTCTTTGAATCTTCTTTATCATGCTAAGAGGAGCAGGAAAAAGCAAAAAATTTCAGAATTGCACCTTGCAATGCGGAGAAATTACTGTTTGTGCATTTACAATATTCATTGATTTTTGCCATTGAAAAACATCCAGAAATGATTGAAGCTACTGACTGAATGAAAGGAGCTGGCATCTCACTCTCTTTGAATCTTCTTTATCATGCTAAGAGGAGCAGGAAAAAGCAAAAAATTTCAGAATTGCACCTTGCAATGCGGAGAAATTACTGTTTGTGCATTTACAATATTCATTGATTTTTGCCATTGAAAAACGTCCAGAAATGATTGAAGCTACTGACTGAATGAAAGGAGCTGGCATCTCAGTCTCTTTGAATCTTCTTTATCATGCTAAGAGGAGCAGGAAAAAGCAAAAAATTTCAGAATTGCACCTTGCAATGCGGAGAAATTACTGTTTGTGCATCTACAATATTCATTGATTTTTGCCGTTGAAAAACGTCCAGAAATGATTGAAGCTACTGACTGAATGAAAGGAGCTGGCATCTCACTCTCTTTGAGTCTTTACCATGCTAAGAGGAGCAGGAAAAAGCAAAAAATTTCAGAATTGCACCTTGCAATGCGGAGAAATTACTGTTTGTGCATTTACAATATTCATTGATTTTTGCCATTGAAAAACGTCCAGAAATGATTGAAGCTACTGACTGAATGAAAGGAGCTGGCATCTCACTCTCTTTGAATCTTCTTTATCATGCTAAGAGGAGCAGGAAAAAGCAAAAAATTTCAGAATTGCACCTTGCAATGTGGAGATATTACTGTTTGTGCATTTACAATATTCATTGATTTTTGCCATTGAAAAACATGTTTTTCATATACCAGAAATGTTTGAAGCTACTGACTGAATGAAAGGAGCTGGCATCTCACTCTCTTTGAATCTTCTTTATCATGCTAGGATTAACAGGAAAAAGCAAAAAATTTCAGAATTGCACCTTGCAATGTGGAGATATTACTGTTTGTGCATTTACAATATTCATTGATTTTTGCCATTGAAAAACGTTTTTCATATACCAGAAATGTTTGAAGCTACTGACTGAATGAAAGGAGCTGGCATCTCACTCTCTTTGAATCTTCTTTATCATGCTAGGATTAACAGGAAAAAGCTAAAAATTTCAGAATTGCACCGTGCAATGTTGAGATATTACTGTTTGTGCATTTACAATATTCATTGATTTTTGCCATTGAAAAACATGTTTTTCATATACCAGAAATGTTTGAAGCTACTGACTGAATGAAAGGAGCTGGCATCTCACTCTCTTTGAATCTTCTTTATCATGCTAGGATTAGCAGGAAAAAGCAAAAAATTTCAGAATTGCACCTTGCAATGTGGAGTTATTACTGTTTGTGCATTTACAATATTCATTGATTTTTGCCATTGAAAAACATGTTTTTCATATACCAGAAATGTTTGAAGCTACTGACTGAATGAAAGGAGCTGGCATCTCACTCTCTTTGAATCTTCTTTATCATGCTAGGATTAACAGGAAAAAGCTAAAAATTTCATAATTGCACCGTGCAATGTGGAGATATTACTGTTTGTGCATTTACAATATTCATTGATTTTTGCCATTGAAAAACATGTTTTTCATATACCAGAAATGTTTGAAGCTACTGACTGAATGAAAGGAGCTGGCATCTCACTCTCTTTGAATCTTCTTTATCATGCTAGGATTAGCAGGAAAAAGCAAAAAATTTCAGAATTGCACCTTGCAATGTGGAGATATTACTGTTTGTGCATTTACAATATTCATTGATTTTTGCCATTGAAAAACATGTTTTTCATATACCAGAAATGTTTGAAGCTACTGACTGAATGAAAGGAGCTGGCATCTCACTCTCTTTGAATCTTCTTTATCATGCTAGGATTAACAGGAAAAAGCTAAAAATTTCAGAATTGCACCGTGCAATGTGGAGATATTACTGTTTGTGCATTTACAATATTCATTGATTTTTGCCATTGAAAAACATGTTTTTCATATACCAGAAATGTTTGAAGCTACTGACTGAATGAAAGGAGCTGGCATCTCACTCTCTTTGAATCTTCTTTATCATGCTAGGATTAGCAGGAAAAAGCAAAAATTTCAGAATTGCACCTTGCAATGTGGAGATATTACTCTTTGTGCATTTACAATATTCATTGATTTTTGCCATTGAAAAACATGTTTTTCATATACCAGAAATGTTTGAAGCTACTGACTGAATGAAAGGAGCTGGCATCTCACTCTCTTTGAATCTTCTTTATCATGCTAGGATTAACAGGAAAAAGCTAAAAATTTCAGAATTGCACCGTGCAATGTGGAGATATTACTGTTTGTGCATTTACAATATTCATTGATTTTTGCCATTGAAAAACGTTTTTCATATACCAGAAATGTTTGAAGCTACTGACTGAATGAAAGGAGCTGGCATCTCACTCTCTTTGAATCTTCTTTATCATGCTAGGATTAGCAGGAAAAAGCAAAAAATTTCAGAATTGCACCTTGCAATGTGGAGATATTACTGTTTGTGCATTTACAATATTCATTGATTTTTGCCATTGAAAAACATGTTTTTCATATACCAGAAATGTTTGAAGCTACTGACTGAATGAAAGGAGCTGGCATCTCACTCTCTTTGAATCTTCTTTATCATGCTAGGATTAACAGGAAAAAGCTAAAAATTTCAGAATTGCACCGTGCAATGTGGAGATATTACTGTTTGTGCATTTACAATATTCATTGATTTTTGCCATTGAAAAACATGTTTTCATATACCAGAAATGTTTGAAGCTACTGACTGAATGAAAGGAGCTGGCATCTCACTCTCTTTGAATCTTCTTTATCATGCTAGGATTAACAGGAAAAAGCTAAAAATTTCATAATTGCACCGTGCAATGTGGAGATATTACTGTTTGTGCATTTACAATATTCATTGATTTTTGCCATTGAAAAACATGTTTTTCATATACCAGAAATGTTTGAAGCTACTGACTGAATGAAAGGAGCTGGCATCTCACTCTCTTTGAATCTTCTTTATCATGCTAGGATTAGCAGGAAAAAGCAAAAAATTTCAGAATTGCACCTTGCAATGTGGAGATATTACTGTTTGTGCATTTACAATATTCATTGATTTTTGCCATTGAAAAACATGTTTTTCATATACCAGAAATGTTTGAAGCTACTGACTGAATGAAAGGAGCTGGCATCTCACTCTCTTTGAATCTTCTTTATCATGCTAGGATTAACAGGAAAAAGCTAAAAATTTCAGAATTGCACCGTGCAATGTGGAGATATTACTGTTTGTGCATTTACAATATTCATTGATTTTTGCCATTGAAAAACATGTTTTTCATATACCAGAAATGTTTGAAGCTACTGACTGAATGAAAGGAGCTGGCATCTCACTCTCTTTGAATCTTCTTTATCATGCTAGGATTAGCAGGAAAAAGCAAAAAATTTCAGAATTGCACCTTGCAATGTGGAGATATTACTGTTTGTGCATTTACAATATTCATTGATTTTTGCCATTGAAAAACATGTTTTTCATATACCAGAAATGTTTGAAGCTACTGACTGAATGAAAGGAGCTGGCATCTCACTCTCTTTGAATCTTCTTTTATCATGCTAGGATTAACAGGAAAAAGCTAAAAATTTCAGAATTGCACCGTGCAATGTGGAGATATTACTGTTTGTGCATTTACAATATTCATTGATTTTTGCCATTGAAAAACATGTTTTTCATATACCAGAAATGTTTGAAGCTACTGACTGAATGAAAGGAGCTGGCATCTCACTCTCTTTGAATCTTCTTTATCATGCTAGGATTAGCAGGAAAAAGCAAAAAATTTCAGAATTGCACCTTGCAATGTGGAGATATTACTGTTTGTGCATTTACAATATTCATTGATTTTTGCCATTGAAAAACATGTTTTTCATATACCAGAAATGTTTGAAGCTACTGACTGAATGAAAGGAGCTGGCATCTCACTCTCTTTGAATCTTCTTTATCATGCTAGGATTAACAGGAAAAAGCTAAAAATTTCAGAATTGCACTGTGCAATGTGGAGATATTACTGTTTGTGCATTTACAATATTCATTGATTTTTGCCATTGAAAAACATGTTTTTCATATACCAGAAATGTTTGAAGCTACTGACTGAATGAAAGAGCTGGCATCTCACTCTCTTTGAATCTTCTTTATCATGCTAGGATTAACAGGAAAAAGCTAAAAATTTCATAATTGCACCGTGCAATGTGGAGATATTACTGTTTGTGCATTTACAATATTCATTGATTTTTGCCATTGAAAAACATGTTTTTCATATACCAGAAATGTTTGAAGCTACTGACTGAATGAAAGGAGCTGGCATCTCACTCTCTTTGAATCTTCTTTATCATGCTAGGATTAGCAGGAAAAAGCAAAAAATTTCAGAATTGCACCTTGCAATGTGGAGATATTACTGTTTGTGCATTTACAATATTCATTGATTTTTGCCATTGAAAAACATGTTTTTCATATACCAGAAATGTTTGAAGCTACTGACTGAATGAAAGGAGCTGGCATCTCACTCTCTTTGAATCTTCTTTATCATGCTAGGATTAACAGGAAAAAGCTAAAAATTTCAGAATTGCACCGTGCAATGTGGAGATATTACTGTTTGTGCATTTACAATATTCATTGATTTTTGCCATTGAAAAACATGTTTTTCATATACCAGAAATGTTTGAAGCTACTGACTGAATGAAAGGAGCTGGCATCTCACTCTCTTTGAATCTTCTTTATCATGCTAGGATTAGCAGGAAAAAGCAAACAATTTCAGAATTGCACCTTGCAATGTGGAGATATTACTGTTTGTGCATTTACAATATTCATTGATTTTTGCCATTGAAAAACATGTTTTTCATATACCAGAAATGTTTGAAGCTACTGACTGAATGAAAGGAGCTGGCATCTCACTCTCTTTGAATCTTCTTTATCATGCTAGGATTAACAGGAAAAAGCAAAAAATTTCAGAATTGCACCTTGCAATGTGGAGATATTACTGTTTGTGCATTTACAATATTCATTGATTTTTGCCATTGAAAACATGTTTTTCATATACCAGAAATGTTTGAGGCTACTGACTGAATGAAAGGAGCTGGCATCTCACTCTCTTTGAATCTTCTTTATCATGCTAGGATTAACAGGAAAAAGCTAAAAATTTCAGAATTGCACCGTGCAATGTTGAGATATTACTGTTTGTGCATTTACAATATTCATTGATTTTTGCCATTGAAAAACATGTTTTTCATATACCAGAAATGTTTGAAGCTACTGACTGAATGAAAGGAGCTGGCATCTCACTCTCTTTGAATCTTCTTTATCATGCTAGGATTAGCAGGAAAAAGCAAAAATTTCAGAATTGCACCTTGCAATGTGGAGATATTACTGTTTGTGCATTTACAATATTCATTGATTTTTGCCATTGAAAACATGTTTTTCATATACCAGAAATGTTTGAAGCTACTGACTGAATGAAAGGAGCTGGCATCTCACTCTCTTTGAATCTTCTTTATCATGCTAGGATTAACAGGAAAAAGCTAAAAATTTCATAATTGCACCGTGCAATGTGGAGATATTACTGTTTGTGCATTTACAATATTCATTGATTTTTGCCATTGAAAAACATGTTTTTCATATACCAGAAATGTTTGAAGCTACTGACTGAATGAAAGGAGCTGGCATCTCACTCTCTTTGAATCTTCTTTATCATGCTAGGATTAGCAGGAAAAAGCAAAAAATTTCAGAATTGCACCTTGCAATGTGGAGATATTACTGTTTGTGCATTTACAATATTCATTGATTTTTGCCATTGAAAAACATGTTTTCATATACCAGAAATGTTTGAAGCTACTGACTGAATGAAAGGAGCTGGCATCTCACTCTCTTTGAATCTTCTTTATCATGCTAGGATTAACAGGAAAAAGCTAAAAATTTCAGAATTGCACCGTGCAATGTGGAGATATTACTGTTTGTGCATTTACAATATTCATTGATTTTTGCCATTGAAAAACATGTTTTTCATATACCAGAAATGTTTGAAGCTACTGACTGAATGAAAGGAGCTGGCATCTCACTCTCTTTGAATCTTCTTTATCATGCTAAGAGGAGCAGGAAATAGCAAAAAATTTCAGAATTGCACCTTGCAATGCGGAGAAATTACTGTTTGTGCATTTACAATATTCATTGATTTTTGCCATTGAAAAACATCCAGAAATGATTGAAGCTACTGACTGAATGAAAGGAGCTGGCATCTCACTCTCTTTGAATCTTCTTTATCATGCTAAGAGGAGCAGGAAAAAGCAAAAAATTTCAGAATTGCACCTTGCAATGCGGAGAAATTACTGTTTGTGCATTTACAATATTCATTGATTTTTGCCATTGAAAAACGTCCAGAATGATTGAAGCTACTGACTGAATGAAAGGAGCTGGCATCTCAGTCTCTTTGAATCTTCTTTATCATGCTAAGAGGAGCAGGAAAAAGCAAAAAATTTCAGAATTGCACCTTGCAATGCGGAGAAATTACTGTTTGTGCATCTACAATATTCATTGATTTTTGCCGTTGAAAAACGTCCAGAAATGATTGAAGCTACTGACTGAATGAAAGGAGCTGGCATCTCACTCTCTTTGAGTCTTCTTTACCATGCTAAGAGGAGCAGGAAAAAGCAAAAAATTTCAGAATTGCACCTTGCAATGCGGAGAAATTACTGTTTGTGCATTTACAATATTCATTGATTTTTGCCATTGAAAAACGTCCAGAAATGATTGAAGCTACTGACTGAATGAAAGGAGCTGGCATCTCACTCTCTTTGAATCTTCTTTATCATGCTAGGATTAGCAGGAAAAAGCAAAAAATTTCAGAATTGCACCTTGCAATGTGGAGATATTACTGTTTGTGCATTTACAATATTCATTGATTTTTGCCATTGAAAAACATGTTTTTCATATACCAGAAATGTTTGAAGCTACTGACTGAATGAAAGGAGCTGGCATCTCACTCTCTTTGAATCTTCTTTATCATGCTAGGATTAGCAGGAAAAAGCAAAAAATTTCAGAATTGCACCTTGCAATGTGGAGATATTACTGTTTGTGCATTTACAATATTCATTGATTTTTGCCATTGAAAAACATGTTTTTCATATACCAGAAATGTTTGAAGCTACTGACTGAATGAAAGGAGCTGGCATCTCACTCTCTTTGAATCTTCTTTATCATGCTAGGATTAACAGGGAAAAAGCTAAAATTTCAGAATTGCACCGTGCAATGTGGAGATATTACTGTTTGTGCATTTACAATATTCATTGATTTTTGCCATTGAAAAACATGTTTTTCATATACCAGAAATGTTTGAAGCTACTGACTGAATGAAAGGAGCTGGCATCTCACTCTCTTTGAATCTTCTTTATCATGCTAGGATTAACAGGAAAAAGCTAAAAATTTCATAATTGCACCGTGCAATGTGGAGATATTACTGTTTGTGCATTTACAATATTCATTGATTTTTGCCATTGAAAAACATGTTTTTTCATATACCAGAAATGTTTGAAGCTACTGACTGAATGAAAGGAGCTGGCATCTCACTCTCTTTGAATCTTCTTTATCATGCTAGGATTAGCAGGAAAAAGCAAAAATTTCAGAATTGCACCTTGCAATGTGGAGATATTACTGTTTGTGCATTTACAATATTCATTGATTTTTGCCATTGAAAAACATGTTTTTCATATACCAGAAATGTTTGAAGCTACTGACTGAATGAAAGGAGCTGGCATCTCACTCTCTTTGAATCTTCTTTATCATGCTAGGATTAACAGGAAAAAGCTAAAAATTTCAGAATTGCACCGTGCAATGTGGAGATATTACTGTTTGTGCATTTACAATATTCATTGATTTTTGCCATTGAAAAACATGTTTTTCATATACCAGAAATGTTTGAAGCTACTGACTGAATGAAAGGAGCTGGCATCTCACTCTCTTTGAATCTTCTTTATCATGCTAGGATTAGCAGGAAAAAGCAAACAATTTCAGAATTGCACCTTGCAATGTGGAGATATTACTGTTTGTGCATTTACAATATTCATTGATTTTTGCCATTGAAAACATGTTTTTCATATACCAGAAATGTTTGAAGCTACTGACTGAATGAAAGGAGCTGGCATCTCACTCTCTTTGAATCTTCTTTATCATGCTAGGATTAACAGGAAAAGCAAAAAATTTCAGAATTGCACCTTGCAATGTGGAGATATTACTGTTTGTGCATTTACAATATTCATTGATTTTTGCCATTGAAAAACATGTTTTTCATATACCAGAAATGTTTGAGGCTACTGACTGAATGAAAG